>NC_052503.1:17263305-17425703 GCF_016617805.1 Bactrocera tryoni | reverse complement strand
ATACTTGCTATAAGCATCGGCTTGAATGGCCCTATTTGCCTTCAGCGAAAGCTTAGAACCCATTCGGTAGATTGTTGTATATTTTAGCTGTTGTAGACGTAAACCCACGTCTTGTCACCGCTAACGATGCATTAGATGAATAAGGATCCAAGCTACATACATACATACATATGTATGTTGTCAAGAATTTATTTTGCCACCTCTACTACTAGCCCTCTACTCGACATCGTCAAAATTCATTTCGTTTGGTAAGAGTCTAGCAAAGACATGTTTCGTATTAAAATTATTAATTAAAAAGCATTGTGGTCGATCTATAAGAGTATTGAGACCTCTGCTATACCTCTGTCGCCAACACGACAATTTTCAACTGTTTCCTCATCTTTTCGACGTTATTCTCATTAACAGAGGTGCATGGACGACTTGCATGAGACAAGTTTTCGATGACTTTACGACCTCCACTGAATGCCTTGTGGGAGTTAAATACTTGATTTCCTAATAAAGTGGACTCCCCAATATACTTCTGCACCATTTTCAGCCATTCCGTAGCCGCAATCCAATTGGAAACACAACATTTCAAGAAAAAATTTCTTTCCTTATAAAAACGGCAGAGAAACTTTTCGTGTTTTAAATAAAAAGCTGTCAAGCACACACTAATACACAAATGGATACCAAAATATTTTCCTTACATTAGTAGGTATATTTATTTTTGAACTTCCGGATGACATTATACCGTATAAATCGGCTAATATGTGGCTTATCTCAATGAAAATGAAAGAAAGTGTTTTACTCCTAACAGTGTAACTTTGTGCCTATAACAAATAAAATCGGACGAAAGCTTGACGTAGCCCCTATATAATTAACAAGCTTTATCTACCTAAAACTATTCTTCTTCTTTTTTATTGGCGTAGACACCGCTTCTGCGATTAGAGCCGAGTTTACAACAGCGCGCCAGTCGTTCTTTCTTTTCACTGTTTAGAGCCAATTGGAGATTCTAAATGTAGCTAGGTCCTTCACTTGGTCTTTCCAACGGTGGAAAACCTCACCTCTTCCCCGGCGGGTACTGCGCCGCATACTTTCAGAGCTGGAGTGTTCTCTTCAATCCGAACAATTCGCTGAATCATCATTCCATCGACTGCGGTATTTCGCGTGGCCGCATGCGCTAATCTTCCGCAGAATCTTTCTCTCGAAAACTCGTAACGTCCACTCATCAGATGTTGTCATCGTCCATGTCTCTGCACCATATAGTAAGACGGGGGTGTTGAGTGACTTCTAGAGTTTGGTCTTTGTTCGTAAATTGAGTACATTTGAACACGAGAGACGATCAGTCAACAATCAGCCACATGAATCGGAATCATAAGAAATTTCCATAGTTCCGTGACCAATGGCATGCATATTTTGAAATTGTAGGTAACAATATGTATCAAAAAGACGGCTTCAATTTGCTTTTTATTGGTCTGGTCATAAACATGTCAATGTGAACGGGAAGAATTTCCAAATAATATGTTACAGTATTCTAGTGTGTAACGAATTGTTCCAGAATAAATGCTTAGAAGAGATTTTCCCATAATAAGAAAAAATAATTTGCCGTTTATGTTCGAGCTGATCCGCGATCCCTCTACCTTGTTTCAGTTTCACTTATTTTAGTGGGTTTTCTTCCGAAAATGTCCAAATTATTCTTATCACTTGCTTGACAGCAAACGAAAAAACTTCCACCTCCTTATGACTGCTCTTCATTAAATGGTCCATTACTTAGGCACTTTTTCACAAAGGCATGTTTTTGCTTATTAACTTATTCAGTCATTATGTTGTCTATCTCATTTATTCCTGCTTTTTCTTACTCTAAATTATGCATCATTATCATTTGTTATACAAACTTCCATTACTCGGTCAATTATGTCTGTATGTTGACTACGGTCGTCAAGTGTGCTTAGCTATTATGCAACATTTCGTTTGCATTTTTCGCACGATATTTATGTAAATCACTGGAAATGCCTAATGGCAGCTCACAGTATGGTCGCAACTCACAGCAAGGCGCTCAAAATTTAATGGAAATGTGGATTTGGTCACATAACTTATTGGCATTGTTCTTGTGCGTGTTGTGTGCATTATTGGCCTTATTTATGTTGTCTTCTGACGAACTCAACACGGAGATTCTGCGAATAAGAGAATTAACGCCGAGCCTGTAAGTGTCTCGAAGGCACATACATATATGTCTCTATATACATATATTTACATATGTCTGTATATTGTGTATACTCACCACCACATATGTAAGCGCAAACAGCATTCCTTTGATGCAACGGCATAAATTTCGCTTATGGCATCAACCGTCTTTTTTGTACCACTTACGCAGTCGATATACTCAAAATGTGCAAAACAAGCAAAAAATGAGGTTATGCGTTGACTTCTTTGTCATTTTCTGGCACTTAACGGCCATAACCACACGTCGATGCGTATTATGAATGGTATAAAATGGTGAATCTTGATACTCGCAGGTTGTTAATAAAGCCGAACAAGTGTAAACATATGCAGACACCTGTAAGTGCATATATATACATATGTATGTATATGCATGCACCTTTGTATATAACCACTTTATGACGCTTATTGCAGCAGCTAATCGTCACCGAGTTTGATTTCTTTGTTATTGCTGTTGTACGTGCATTCAGCACACATCTTCCGATTGCAACCGGCAATCAAGTAAAATACTCTCGTTGCCATTTCTGTTGATTCATCACATGTGCATATATATTTACAAGAAATATATAGATTTGTTACATATATAAGTATGCATACTGCTGTATAGGAAAGTTGCTACATGGTTGCATTTGCTATCGCATACTCAACGATTCATGCCACACATCCGCAATTAGGGATGCACGTTTTCCTATTAAATCGATACAAATGTATACTCGGATATGTGGTTATAATGCAAAAGTATGTATCCATGTGTGTAGTTTGCGTGGTGAGAATTTCAGCACAAGTCGTCTGAGAGGAATTTCTGCAATCTCTGTTTGGCGTCAGTTGGCTTCATGCTGTAGTTGTGGCAATGCTTTTATTTGCTTTAATTGTTTCCTGGTAGCACTGGCTATAGTGATATATTTTGAGCAGAACACTGCTGGAGCTGACAAATCGAAGACGCCTAATATGTCTTCTATTTGTCAGTTCTTTGTTTGTTGTCTCTTTGTTAAAGAATTGTTAATATAAAAGAGTACGAAGATATCTTCTTCTGTTTGATTATGCCAGTTTATGCGATTTATGCCAAATGCTTGTTCGATTCGTCTTTTTTCCAATTTAACCAAATAAAGAAAGCTTTTATTTATTTCTTTGGATATCTGAGTAAGTTTTCTTAGTCAGTGTCTTAGAAGAAGTCGAAAAATCAACCCGCTTATTTTTAATATTTTTGCGGGTTTCTTCAATCTCCATACAATGTATCTACTGCAAAATTGGCAAACAATGCCCTCTCTCCTTTCCAAGCAGCTTCTGCGCGTCAGAAAGAGCCACATGCGGTCAGTTTAGGGATATCATTACTGTATTAAGATCATATGATCTCTTGTCAGCATCATATGTTCACCTTCGATGATTCTTCGATTTTCAAGCATTGTGTTTTAAATTTTTCGATTTTATCGAAATTAACAGAGGTGGATGGCCGACTCACATAAGTTTTCGTAGACTTCACGATCTTCGCTAAATGCTTAGTGGCACTCTAATACTTGTGTTCGCTACAAAGTCGACTCCGTAAAATACTTTTGCAATATATTCAATCATTCCGAAGCCGCGATTTCATGGGAACACACAAAATTGTAGGCAATCCCTTTGTTCAATTTTCGCGTTGTAAAGCAGTCGGTGCCAAATTATGGGGAATCAACATTTACACGAAAATAAAAAAGTTTGCACCGGTTCGGTTTGTGCCCGCAGATTAACTGGTTAGGTTCGAAGGCTGATGCAGGAATCGCAATTGGACTATATTGAAGTACCTTGTGAAGCTTTAAAAAGGAACTTCTGTATCCGATGCCTTGCGGCCAATACAAATTTGCTTAGGCCTTTATATTCTGTTCTCACAAGCTTGGTGGGATATCTGAGAGTGCGAGATTCTAAGTGTTTAAGCTTAGATCGCACAAACGCGGAACAAGAAGCTTCTTCAGATGGCACCTGGTAAGATTATCAACCTTACAGCCTGGAATCCGATAAGGTAATGGCCTACGAAAACCTCCATGACTAAGAAGAAGCTAGCCTTACTGAAGGCAAAGAGCTCACTTGATCTCTGATCTTTTTCGATCGATCTTGGGCCAAAAGGATCTGCAACAGCGCATGTATCCATGGCGGTCTCAGATATTTAGTAGTAGAACACACATTGATTGGGGGGCTAGGGTGTCTTTCCTTGCCTGTTAACAGTTACTTGGCAACATTGTTTTGAGTTACCGGCCCAACAATTTAAATGGGCTAGTCCGGTTCAAATTTGGTCAGTTCGTTTAGTTGACATAAGAAATGCACCTGTGAAAGGTATTAAAGCTTCGATTCTTATTTTGAATTTATTTTACCACGATTTGCAAAAATTTAGGTTTCTTGAGTACCAATCTGATAATTGTCTATAATTGTCTAGTTTTCGATACGCTTTCCTCGTTCTTTACTGACATCGAATCAGGTGCCTGAAATTCAGGCTAGACTGTCTTTCGTGACCTATAAGCTAACTACTATGACTAAAACTAGTTGAAATAAGTCTTTGTTATTGTCTTCAACTTTATAACGGCTTCCTCAATTATAAGCTGGGAGATGGTGATTATAGTCTTTAGTATATGACAGATTGTGGTCTCAACATCTTTAAATTCAAATAGAAATATTCTAAACACTATTATTACGTTGTTACCGCACACATACACATGCGTAAGCATATGGTATACCATATATTAACAGTAATAACATGCAATGATATCATGACCAAGAGCCATGACTCGT
This sequence comes from Bactrocera tryoni, assembly GCF_016617805.1. Taxonomy (NCBI): domain Eukaryota; kingdom Metazoa; phylum Arthropoda; class Insecta; order Diptera; family Tephritidae; genus Bactrocera; species Bactrocera tryoni. Next base: position 17,420,747 of record NC_052503.1, on the reverse strand, counting down.
ATTCATTAGGCAAGCCAATAAAATATTGCATGCTTGCATATTTTTCTCACAAAATCATAGGCAATAAAAGTATAAATCAGCGTTGGCTCAAATGGTAGGCTAGATAGTAAGAGGAAAAAGAAGAAGAAGAAGAAAATAAGCAGTGAAATGCAACTGGCAAACTGTCAATGGAAAAGTCGCACATTCTGGCAGAGCGCGAGCGAGGGTGAGAGGAGAGCGCTGCGGCGTCGGTTGGAGGTGTGGTAGAAAATAAATTCCCTTGTTGCTGCGCGTTTTCGGCCGGTAGTTGACGGGAGCTGCTTTTTGGAAGCCATATTAATGTCAAGTTCATTGGCATAATCTATCATCATCACTTCCATGGCATGCCTTTAAAAGTTACCGGCCGAATGGCCGCTGTGTGATGGCTGGTTTTATGCGTTCGGCTTTCAATGAATCTCATCACCGGCAATGCGACTACGCGTTACTCCGGCTTTTTTTACTTTATTTGTTTACTTTTGTTTTGGTGCGCTTGACTGCACTCTGTGTGCGCCGTTTAATGTGATTGTTGTTGTTGCTGCTGCTGTTGTTGTTGACTCCGCTGTTGTTATTTGTGGCAGCACTGACTAAGTCAATATTTTCATGCTTGTGGCAGCCACTTTGTATGGTCTGCAATAGTCAATATTTAGTATACGCGCGTATATCTATAGATAACCACATACATATGTATGTGTGCATATATGTATTACTCTCAGTGTATTTTTTTGCAGTAAAATGTCGGGTGTTGCATGTGTACATTAGGGTTGTTCGAATTTCAATAGAGCTTCAAATTACCTAGTCTACGAGAACTAAGTGTACACTCAATCGTAGGAGTGCAGTCTTCCATCTTATCAATAAACCTGATATTTGCTATGTTTTGTTTGTAGACCGTCGTACTTCTCTGTCTTTGCCTTGGAAGTTTTGGAAGAGTATTTTGTATTTTATTAATAGGCTTTCAATTGCATTGAATTCGAAAATTATGTATAATTAATATTTATGAGAGCGTAATATACTCCTAGCTAATAATTTTTGTTTACAGTTTCCTATTTACAAATTTCTGAAACTTTCTGGAACCAAGATAAGTTTCAGCCATAGAAAAATGTATGAACATTCCCACCGACCTGTCTTGTCTTTTCATAAATATTTATGAAGTTTTGTAACTATTTTTATCTGGAGATAATTTTTTAATTATTATCTGGAAAATACCTCATTTATTTTTAAAATATATTATTAGTATTATTAATTAATTTCATTTTTCTTTCTTGCAGGTAAGCCTTATCTTCCATTTTGAGCTTTATTAGTAAGTAATGGTAAGTTTTAAAATAATATAAAAAAATGCGTCAGTAAACTTTGCAAATTTTAATTCAAAATGCCGCCAAAGGGTTATTTAAATATTCTGTCTACCCCAAAACGTATTAATTGTTGACTAATACTAAATCTCTTAGGCTAAATTAGGTTAGAAGTTCGTCACTTAATGGATTCCTTTTCGATATCTGATACTACTAACTACATATCTGCTACTTCTGCCAAGATGTTTCAACGTCAGTTTTGCAAAGGTTAGACAATGCTGAAGAAAGCGACTGGATGTTGCTGACTCATTTCCATACAACTTCGACAGTTAGGGTCCTTTTTCAGTCTTGGCGTTTATGCGTTCTAATCTAGGTCAGAAGGATCTCGTATTCGCTGTTGACCAGCGCGTGATAAGATCTCGCGAAGTTCTGGGATCCAACTCTAGAACGCATATGGGTACGATGAAAATCTAGCACGTTGCCAATCTGATGCAATCATGCTCTCTCTAGCTAGCTCAACGACTTTGCAAAACGCTATAATTAAACGATAGCCTAAAATCTATGCTTGATGGTGAGTTCCTTACTGAAAACTCTCTCTTCAACTTTTCCTCTAAGCTTGAGCCCATCCGTGAAAAAGCTTACTTCGCCTCTTCTGAGCGACTTCGCCGCATCCATTGTTAGAGGCCTCTTAAGGTAATATTATTATAAGTGTCTTTAATATTTTCCAGTCCCTGATTTACAAAAAATTCAAATACTTCAAAACCTGTCTCTTTTGTTCTACGCCAATAAAGAAGAAGGCGATCTTGTTCTACGTTAATGAAATTGTTTTTTATTGCCACAATATTCTGCGAATTTTGACTCAGAGACTTCTTCCTCAGACCACATGAGAATGATTTTGGGAAAGAAATTTAGCAACATTGCATTAATAATCGCCTAAACGAAGACATCTTTTGAAGCATATAATGCAGAAACTTAATGATGAAGGCATGTGAAGATTGCTGAGATGACAATGTGTCAATGTGTGTACGATTTTATTTCATTAACGTACAACAAAATCGCAGAAAATGGTGGCAGTCGTGTTTTATTTCTTCCCTCTTAGAGAAATTGCAATACTTTCTACTATTTGGGGTTCAGAATTATGCTGTCCATTTGTTGTGTTAGAACTAGATTTCTCTGTTAGTCTACAACTTCTCGAAGAAAATGTTAGAGATTCTATAAAGCATACAGGGTTTGTCCGGAAAGTAATAGGACTGATTTTCTTTCGCCGCGAACTTACTTCGGAGCGTGCGCGCACCGACTGGATTCGGTAGAGGGTGTTCCTAGATAACGAATGAGCGGCAGAGCTGATTTCTCCGAGCACCTAGAGAGTCAAGACAAACATTTTCGCGCGACGTGTTTCTGTGAGTGGTGCAAGCCGAAAATGCAGCGTTCGGTAGAGCAGAATTACGATTTAATTCGGTGTGAAACTCGATAAATCTGCGACAGAGACGTTTGATATGATCATGCAGGCTTACCCAGATGTTTCTTTAACAAGAAGTGGTGTGTTTCGGTGGCACCAGACTTTTTGGGAGGGCCGGGAAGAGGTCGCTGATAAAGACCGTGCTGGGAGGACCTGCGACTTCGACAAACACCACGACAATGTGACTCGTGTGCGCAAAGTTTTGAACTCAGATCGTCGACTAAGTATTCGTTTAATTGCCCAGATGTTAAATTTATCAAAATCTGTTGTTCGTGACATTGTGACGGAGCACTTGAACATGTGCAAGGTGTGCGGGAAGATGGTCCCAAAAGTGCTCACTGACTAACGATAATTGCGGCCTCTCTTGTGAACAGCCACCTAACCAAGGCCGTCATGCAAACGCTTCCGTAGCCGCCCTAAAGCCCAGATGTGGTCCCTCGGACTTTTTTGTTTCCTTGCCTGAAAAGGTCGATGAAAGGCAAGCATTTTGAGACAACAGAGAGCATCCAAGCTGCATGCATCTCGGCTCTCAAGACTATTCCGGAGAATGCCTTCCGTGACGCCTTCAATGTTTGGAAGAAGCAGAAGGATGCTTATTTTGAAAGTTTTTGAAGAATTGTAACGATTGGTTCAATAAATTATTACTTTCCGGACATACCCTGTATATGTACATTATGTATGTGTATAAATGACTAGCGTTACGAGCTGTGTTGTTTCAGCATTTTCTATCTGTCACACATCTTTTTCTCTCCAAGAAGCTAAGCATTTATCAGAATCGCCGATATCGGACCACAATAGGATATATGCATGTAGCTGGTTTACAAACTCATCTATCAAAATTAAGCTTTTGTGTGCACATGTTTTTAATCTTTACAAAATTTAGCATAGATTATTGTCCAAGGCTACGATACAACTTCCGTACCTATTGTACAGATCGGTCTACTATATAATGGATCGCTCTAACTCAAGTCCTTGTATGAAATACTTTTTTATTTCGACTTTTGGGTTTAGAATTCTCGATTTAGCAAAGACAGTCTTTTACCATTTTAAATTATTTCTCAGCAAGAAAATCTCCACAAAAATGTAAGTGTAAACAAACCACCCTAACACTCCTATTTTGTTTATGACAACATCATATTCGTCAAATATGTATGCATTTATGTGTTGTTGTAAAATTTGCGTTTTTCCAACGCCTTGTTGGACTGGACATGTTGCTTGCAACAAATTGCCTGAAGGCGAAATGCTGATGACGCTGAGTGGTGATTATACTAACTATAGCGCTTACGGCGTTCACATGCAATTATATGTATATGGACACAAGCAAAAAAAAAAAAATATGTCTGAAATTTTCGTATTCCAGCACAATGCGAAAAATAGCATAACAATTATGGCAAAACGCTAATGCCAGCAAAAAATAACTGCGTGAAGTATTTGCATGCAATGTACCAAATATAGGCGCCTGTATATATGCACGTTCATATGTATGCATGCTTGTGTGCGTGACCAACACTCGCTTTGATGAGCCACCATTTTTTCGCGTAGACTCAATAATTTTTCGATGTCAATGCCAGTCGAAAAATAAAAGCAAAGAAAAGCGACGAAAAGTGCGCTATTTTAACGCGCAACACTCACCCAACGCAGCCGCCCTACCGACAACAACAACCACAACAGCAACAACAGTCAGCAGTCACAATTCTGTGCTTTTCAATTAGTCAGTGCATCACATTTCGATTTCGGTCTGAGTGTCTGCATTTTGTTTAGCCAACTAATTCATAATCTCTTGAGTCATAAGTGGCCTAAGCGCAGCCACACACACGTCACATGTATGTATGTAGGCATGGTATGTGTGTTAGGGGCAGACAAATCGTGCATTACCTGCAGTCAGTCGTGCCGCCACTTACCACATTCCAACCGCCGCCCGGCGCACCCTTTCAGCATGCGCCTGCTAGCCAATTCTATTGACTTGGCAGTGGCGGCTCTTGAGGGTTCCGTTGCTTTTTGATGTGTGCCTGTAGCTATGTTTTTATATGTGTATGTAAGCAGGCAATTGCATTGAGCGCTCAAAAAACTTGAGTCTTTACAAAATAGTGCGCTTTGCATCTAGAAATGCACACACACACACATCCAAACATCATACATATATTCACATGAATATCTTTGAGTGCATTTGCACTTGTTGAACTTGCTCTCGCCGGCAGCTCCTTTGGCCGCAAAAGGTGTCTGACACTCAAGTAGCTCCGCTTGTTTTGTAAACAAATCAACACAAATGCTCTAAAGTGTGCATTTATTTTTATCATTCAATTTTAATTTTCTGCTTTTTTTTCTTTTTCTATTTGTTTGTGTTAAGCACATCGTATTTAGTGGCAAATAGTGGTCGTTCAGCAGTTCATTTTACAAAGTTAAGTTCGTTTTTCAAAACTATAAATAATCTTTACTCAAAGCGGGCATTTTGTTCTTTGCCGCCATCAAAAGCAGAAAGCGCTGAGGTGCTTGAACTTTGTCAGAAATTTAATCAAATACACACCAGTACCCAGTAAACCAATTGTAGAGAATACTTGCTCAATTTGACGAATTCTTCTTCGAGTTAAAGCTTTTAAAATATACTATCGTTTTGAGTATACTAATTTTAAACGCGCTGGTTAAAAAGTCTGTGAGAAAAAGTCTCCCACCGACTTAGAATTTTCAGACGACCTTCTTAGACATACTGCTATGAGCAAAAATTAGTAAGATTTTTTTCATAATTTCAATATTCTTAATTTATTCATCAAAACCTATGACGTCCACCTGAAAGTAATCGCCCTTGTTCCCAATACACTTGTATCAAGGTTTTTTCCAATCCTCAACGCAGTTGTTAATTGACTTCCGGCATAGCCTGCAATCCGCGTAGCGATTCATGTCTAATGTCCTCAATTGACTCAAAACGGTGTCCCTGGAGCGGTCATTGGAGTTTGGTGAATAGCCAGAGGTAACACGGAGCTAAATCAGGGGAATACAGTGGTTGCGGCACTATATTGGTTGAAAATGTGGCGAAAAACTCACGAAAAATCAATGCAGGATGCGACGTTGCATTGTCGTGGTGCAAAAACCAATAGCTGCCGGCCCATAATTCCAGCCTTTTTTACGAATAGCTTCGCGCCAACGACGCATAACACTCAATAGTATTCCCTGTTGAAAGTTTGGCCAGTTGGAAGCAATTCAAAGGGCACCACAACTCGATAATCGAAGAAAACCGTCAACACATACTTGATTTTTCACTGCTTGGTTTTTCGGCTTCGGCTCACCTTTGACATGATATTCGGCCGATTGATCGTCTGTTTTCGGGTCGTGTGCATAGATCCAAGACGCATCGTCAGTAATAATACGTTTTATGACATTCTGGTAGTCGGAAAGCATTGTTCCACAGACCTTAACGCGACGCTGTTTTTGGAGAAAAATTGAGTGATTTTGGAACCAATCGTGTTTGCACTTTTCTTATGCCCAAAAGATTTGATGAAAATAGTTCAAACTGACCTTTCGATATTCCAACGATGCCAGTAAGATCTCTGATCATTGATGGCCATCCTAGAGGGGGTTCGTCGTCAACACGTTTTCGATCTTCTTTCAATCAATCTAATCAAAAACACTTGCTCCAAACAAACAATTATCACCGAATGCCTTTTTCAACATTCTGAAGGTTTCGGCACCATTAATTTGATTCCACTTACAAAATCTTCTTTGTTAAATAGTTACACTCATCTTAAAAATCTTTATGTACTTCAGAAGGACAAGCGTAATGATTAGATGGCACTGACAGTCATATGATCATGAGAATTTGACCAATGAATCTTTCGGAGATCGACAAGGGGATGAAGTAATTCCAAATTTTGTTTTAAATGTATCATTAATTATTTAAGTACAATCTTTTCTTTTAATTATTTAATAAATTATTTCAAAAAAAAGTAATCATGAAAAGGATTTTTTTCCTGATTTCCAAGTGTATAAACCCCTTAAGTGGTTTTGCATAAAATCTTATGTTCTGAAAATCATTGGATGGCTGTAGTCATATCTCTTAGTATCTCATTTGTATATTTGACAATATGATGGAAAATCACTTTGCTTTATGTTAATTAAAAGATTGCTGCTTGATCAGTACTATCATCCACCTGAGCTATGCTGAATCACCAAATTCCTATGATTTGCTCTTGAGTTTTGTTACTTCTTCTACTTGCCTTGAGCAAATTTCATCTTGCCGCATTCGTAGGAGTTCTTACTTGATACTGTCCAATAGGCATCCATGCGGTAAGACTAAAAATCTTGTCGGACGCACTTTCTCCTCTGTCCAGCCTTTGCACGACTGAAAATAAAATATTTCGATAGTCTTACCCTCACCAAACCAGCAGACATAGCCGCCTCAACAAATTGGTTGCAGGCTCAAAGCGCTTCATCGATTTGTATTGGTCTTGTGATCAAGTATATAGGTGTTTTAGGTACCACAACGGATCAGCGTTCTTAACTGTCTAAGTGAGAGCCTGTTAGAATCGACTTCCTAATCTAACCTAACCTAGTATACTTGACATGTCAGCACCCGGAACCCAATTTCAACTGCTAAACTGGTTTATGGCAGTCTTTTATACTTATTATTTATTAGAAAGTTTTCAGACTTCTCTGCCAAAACTGTCAAGGATGATGGAACAACATTTTAATTGTATTCTTCAGCTTTTAATGTTTCTAGTATAAAATTTCTGCATAACTTCTCAAAACCTTACATCCAATACATCCATTGAATAAAAAACCAGGATAGCTCCGCTTATCTAGACCTGACTGTCTTCGAAACCACGGAAGTTAGGCCAAAATATTTTTCGGCGAGACTTCCAAAACGTATCAAAACATGTCGAAAACTCTGTGCTTGCAACCTATTATTTTGATTCATATCTTTGCCATGTTGACAGTTTCCAGATCTTAAGGCTCGATGGGAAAAATAAATAAATGAAATATGTATGTATATATTTTATTGTAAACTGCTACACGCTGAGCTCATTAGTCGCTCTGACCGCCACTGCTATCTAATTTTTCATTTGCGTGTTTCATATCTATTCAGAACGTGTTTCGGTTTTATCTTAAGTCTTTTATTAGCTTTTCAGCAGCTTTGCTTTTATTTGTAATTCGTTGCGTGAACTAGTTTTCTACGCTCGTCTATATTTGTCGACTTTGTGGGTGTTTGTATTCAAGCCGAACATACTTAGGTACTTATTTAGTATTCTTAATTTTGTTCTTGTTTATTTTAAAATTAATCATTGTATATGTTAAGTTCTAAGATTTCTTGCTACCGCTGTAGCTTAAAATTTAATTTTTTTAAAGCTTACCACGCAAGAAAATGGGGAAAGACTAACTTTTTAACTCAAGAAAGTTGGTTTCAAAAGCTTTTTTTACATTTTATGTGCACTAATGATTTACTAAGAAGTTTTGAAATCGCTTGATCAAATTTGACCTGGACTGCAATATTTTAATATAAATCTTTATCACCTTCAAAATAGGCTCCTCAGATCCCACTTTCATGCCAACGCTCTTTCATGCGTTTTTCTCTACAGTTATTATAAGCCTAGGCTGTTTCGGTGTTGGCCCATTTTAGGGCTATCGCTTTTGCGTACTCGTTTTTGAAAAAGACTTAGGCTTTTTGGTACGAGTCTATCATTGACATGCTTCATACCCAAAACTTTAACCAAACAATTTGGCAGCATTACGAAAAATTAAAGGGTGATCCGTTTCGAGGTTCCCTGCTTAAAAAAAATCACAGAAACTTCAAATTTAATGGGGAATGTTTATAATCATTCGAAAGAACATGTTTTGGCTTTAATTCTTTGAAGATTATCTCTTTCAAGTGTTGCCCACGGCTCCGTCTCAGATGGTCTATCCTTTGAGTCCAATTTTCTGGCGCTGTCTTGTTGAAAACAAATGTCGCCGAGATCACGAGCTTCAAATAGTTTATTATCATGGCGCGATTGAGTGTTACGTTCCCACTGACATCATTTTTGAAGAAATATGGACCGATGATTCTCCTTCCCACAAACCACATAAAACGTTTGTATGAAATGGCAGATCTTGAATCTCTTCAGGTTGCTCTTCGTCCCAAAAGCGGCAATTTTGCTTCTTTATAAACCCATTAAGTCAGAAATGGGCCTCATCGCTGAACAAAATTTGACACGTTGGATCTTCTTGGAACTTTGCAAGAGCTCATAGAACGAAGCGATGTCACTTGGGAAGGTCGAGCAGCTTCAGTTTCGGTTAAATCGGTAGTCGTAAACCAGTAACTGTCAAACACTTAAGATCTATCACATGGCACTAAATTTTCCCACGAATATCGAAAGTGGTTATAAAAACTAAGGATTTATAATTTAATAAAATCATAAATGTGTCGATTTTTTTTGTATTTTTTCTAGGTTCATTCATTTCATTACTTGTAGAAATATATTTGTACATATTTTTTATGCATTATATTTGGTTACATTTTAATGAGCTTAGTAAGCCATGATATTTCTACGCTTTCGGCTTAACGAGTTTTTTCACCTTTTTTATTTTGACTTTTGAGTTTTTTGCTCGCGGTATGTTCTAACGAATTCAGTCGTGGTGAATTTTAGCATAAGTTCTTGTTTTAAATAATCATTAATTATTTGTAGTTTATATTGTTATATTGATACAGCTCAGCTAAGAAGCATAGGGTGATTTAATTTCGCAAAAACAGTGGGTGTCTTTGTGCAAGAACTGGTTTTAAGCCTTTCTGTTTGAATTTTGATTTTTTTCTTACTACTTTGGAACATAAAGGGCTCAAATAGTGCTAATATAAAAGAAGAAAAAACGTTAACTTCGGCTGCACCGAAGCTAATATACCCTTCACAGGTGCATTTCTTTTAGTAACTATGTGTTCAGTTTGTATGGAAGCTATATGCTATAGTTAACCGATCTGAACAATTTTTTCGGAGATTACATTGTTGCCTTAGAAAATGATCTGTACCAAATTTAGTGAAGATACATTGTCAAATGTGAAAGTTTTCCGTACAAGAACTTGATTCCGATCGTTCATTTTATATGGCAGCTATATGATATAGTGATTCGATTACGGCCGTTCTGACAAATGAGCAGCTTCTTGAAGAGAAAGTGACATTTGCACAATTTCCAAAGGATATCTTAAAAACTGAGGGACTAGTTCGTATATATACAGACGGACGGACAGACAGACAGACAGACGGACATGGTTAAATCGACTCAGCTCAACATACTGATCATTTATATATATACTTTATAGGGTCTCCGACGCTTCTTTCTGGGTGTTACAAACATCGTGACAAACTTAATATACCCTGTTCAGGGTATAAATATACAATATATGGAATATATATTTTGCAAGTTATTCTTCCACCTACAGTAACATACAAAATCACATATACCCATTTTTATTAACCATAAACTTCTCCGAAAGCACCTCATCATTGTGCTTCTATTTAATTTTCTCATTTTCACGCTTATTAACCACATTATGGAATAGTTCACACCTCTTAGAATTTATGTAGAAATTTAATTATCTCCAGCTCCCTTAAACTATATTATAGTTAACTGGCTGATAGCTGGAAAAATATTTAAGCAGCGTTACAGTGAAACCCAGCCGAGCTGAACCTTATCATTTCAAATATTCATTTATGTAGAAAGCAATAAATTGTTGGGTTGCCAAGTTAATTAAAGGCATAATGTTAAGTATGAGTAAATTAAAAATCATAACAAACACATTCCAACACAAAAGCTAAACGTTGGGCACTGATGAGCTGCTCATTGAATAAATAAAGCAAAGCGCCGTTTGACTTGGTCAAGCGGCCAGCCAGCCAACCAAGCGGGAACATCATAAATAAAGAATGAATAACACAAATAAGCTTGCCATACTTGTATGTTTACAAAATATACGAGGCGGATTAAATGTGCTTGGAGAAGTGTGGGAAAGTTCGTAGCCAGCGAGAAATTCATTATCGATTTTGGTAATAAAAATAAATAAATAAAAATTGAATTATAAAGTCTTTTCTGAAACTTAAGATATAAAAAATAGTGAAATTGAAAATGCAAAAATTGTGTAGAATGTATAAAAATATTCCAATATGAAAGAATTGGAGCATAAACATCACAAAGCATAGCGCTTTCGATTTGCCACTTCTCTTTTTATATGTTTGAGCTCTCGTCTCTCGTTGAAAAAATTTGTGTGTGAAAGCAAAAACAAAATTATCTAGGTGAGTTCAACAGAAGAGAGTTCGTGGATTCCTGATAGGGTCTGAGGAATCGGAGATAATTATTCTATGCGTAATAAATTATTGATAAAACATAGAAAGTGTGAAATAAAAAAAATAAAATAAAAATAAAAAATGCTCGGTTAATTATAGCAAAGTCAAAGAAAATTAGTTTTGAAAGCTCAAAGGAAAAATCGGTCGATTTTTGGTATTACTATATTTAATAATATTTCATTTACAGAGCAAGAACTTTCGAATGAAAATCGTAAAATGCGTTATTTGACGGGATGGGGAAGGCTAAGCATTTAATTTCAATTAGATATTGTAAATGGTGATCCATTTCGAGGTTCCCCACCCTCAATCGACCGGCCGAAAACGTGAAATTATATACCGAAGCGTCCTCCAAATGGCCGCCATTGATAGTTACGTTCTCACCGGCATTATTTTTCAACAAATATGGACCGATGATTCCACCTCACACAAACCAGACAAAACCGTTGTTTTTTTCTGGATGAAATGGCAGCTCTTGAAACTCTTCAGGTTGCTCTTCGTCCCAAATGCGACAATTTTGTTTGTTTACATACCCATCGAGACAGAAATGGAACTCATCGCTGTACAAAATTTGGCGCGGAAACATCAGATCTTATCAAGATCTCATAGAGCTAAGCGATGTGGCTTGAGACGGTCGAGCGGCTTCAATTGTTGCACAAGCTGTATTTTGTACGCTTTAAATTTAAAATCTCGAAGTAAAATGCGCCAAGTCGTTCCATATGCCAGTCCAAGTTGCTGCGAACGGCGCCGAAACGACATTCCACGGTGTTCGTGTACACTCTCAACTAAGACTGCTATATTTTCTTCACTGCGTGCTGGACGTGGTCTATTCGGTTGAATATTATCCAATAATGAATACTGAGTCCCAAGATGGGTGATGGTGTTGCGAATAGTATGCTCGGTAGGCGGATTATGTTGACCATAAGTTGAACGAAGCACGCGAAACACATTTTTTACAGAATTTGAATTTTCGTAATAAAGTTGAGCGTTATTCAGACGTATGTATGTACGTACATATGATGGAATGCCAAACAATATTGAACAAGAATAAGATGACAACTTGACACGACTCACGCGTGATCTGTCTGTCAAAACCTGTCAAATAAAGGATATTGAAAAAAGTACCTCTACCTGGATCACCCATTAATTACACTTCATCAAATCGTACAAAGTTCACAGTAAGAACTTTATCGCAGTTTAGAAATAAAAAACAAGGTGCCTGGATTTATATTACCATCCGGTCAAATTTGACCCAGACTGATAAAAATAAATAGCACAGATTTCAATACAAATATTTCTTATCGCCTTGAAAATAGATTCCTACCACTACAAACAAGCCAACGCTTAATCTAACTTTCCATATATTTGTTACAAGCCTTGGCTGTGATGGCCTTCAGTGCATACGGCGAATTTTAGTTTTCGCCGTTTTGGTTAATTTTTGAAGCGCCATTCGTTAGTAAATTGGTCAATTTCGATATCTTATTTGTAGGCGTGTGATGAATGTGGGTTCCTCAGCTAAGTTTTCAAAGGATTCTTTTCGACTTCGTTTAGTTGTTAGGATCTTCTGCTATTTTTCTGGTGCCAATACGAATACTTTCAAGCACTGCTTCTTTCACTTTACCGGCGTAATTCTCATTAACAGAGGTGGATGCACAACTCGCATGAGATAAATTTTCAATGACTTCACGATCTTCACTGAAGGCTTTGGTACCAGTGAAATACTTGTATTCGTGACAAAGTAAACTTGCAAAATATTCCGAATCCGAGATTCCACTGGAAACATAAAATTTCAAGTAAACTTAAAAAATGGTCCAGTCCGAGTCAAATTTGATCATGTAGATCGAAGTAGATTTGCAAAATATTCCGAATCCGAGATTCTATTAAAAACACCAACAGATTTAAAAAATGGTCTAATCTGAGTCAAATTTGATCATATAGATCAAAGTAGAGTTGTAAAATATTCCGAAAGCGAGATTTCATTGGAAACATTCAATTTCAAGGAAACTCAAAAAATGGTCCAGTCCGAGTCAAATTTGATCATATAGATCAAAGTAGACTTGTAAAATATTCCGAAACCGAGATTTCATTGGAAACGTTAAGTTGCAAGCAAACTCAAAAAATGGTCCAGTCCGAGTCAAATTTGATCATTTGGAATATTAGTATTATAATAACCTAACATTTGGAAGATAACAATTTTGTAAGAATTAAAAAAAAAAATCATCATAAAACCAAATTTATATTAATTAATTTTCCTACAAGCATTTTAAATTACGTGCGCATATGTGGGCTTAGCAGCACTTAATGTACTCATAGATTATTGCAACGTTACAATAACATAATGGTTTGCTAACTGTTTTTCTTGCTTAGCCAAGTTATTTGCCGCTTAGTTGGTCAGCTGCTTCCAAACACACACACGCACATATACACACATATATACACACATGAAAGCGCACTCAATTAGTTACTGTTACCAGAGTCACGACAACAAAGGCGAAAGCCTGTCGATACACCAACTGAGCATGCGCCTTAATAAGCGTAATAATACAATTTATTAAATTATGCGTATAAACGTTGCACTTATATGTACATTTTGCTTTGCTAACAGTTAGCGAGCGCTGTGCAAGTACATATGTATGTATGTATGTAAGCTTGTAAGGCACGCGATAATATGTGCTGAAGTGCGAAAAAGCTACTTGGACTATTTGCTAGACTGCCTGAAGGCAAGTATATACATATGTATGTATGTATGTAGTGCAGCTCTGCTAATTGACTGTCAATGAGAATTTATAATATTTTTATGAATTACAGTTTTCCATACAAAGGCGGCTTATCTATGGCAAATAACCTACTTTCTATAGTTAGCATACTTTAAGGCGTGATTACGAGTTCCGCGAATTTATGGCATATATTTGTTGGATAAAGCTACATTTTTAGCATAATAGCAGAATTTACATTTGTAAAACTTTTTTTTTTTTAATTTTTTCCCACCATGAGGCTTACCACGCCAAATCTCTTAATCCCGTTTTGTGGTTAATTGCATAAACGCCTTTGTGTTTGCGTGTCAACATTTTTTGTATTATCGCCTCGGTGAATTTTTCAGTTTACATATTTTAATTATTGTTTGTTGTTAATTTGTGAATTTTTTTAATTAATTAATTAAATTTTTAATTTTTGAATTAATATTAAAACTTAATGTTTATTTTTTTTATTAATATTAAATTTTTAATTCTCTTAATATTTAATTTTTTAATTAATTAATTTAATTTTTTAATTAATATTAGTACTTAATTTTTTTTTAATATTACAATTTTTTTAAATTTAATAATTTTTTAATTAATGAATTTAATTTTGTAATTAATATTAATACTTCATTTTTTTATTAATATTAAAATTTTTAGATTTTTTTTAATATTAAAAATTTTTTATTTTTAATTTTACTTATTTTTGTTAATTTTTCTAAATTTATTTCCTAATTTTTTGTTTTGCATTTTTGTATATTTTTTTCACACATTTTTTTGCTTGATTTTTTTCCTCAATTTTGCTATATGAACACCATAAAGATGTATGTATGTATATGTGCATGTACATATGTATGTGCACCAGCATGTTTTAGTTTCTTGGCGCTATTGCACATTAATTAATTGCTGCTTTAATTATAAATTTTGCGTTGTTTACATTTTCGTGCGCTGCATGCCCGGGACGCTGTCGTTTGCCACTCGCTCGCATGTCTTTGCCATTTCAGCTGCTTGTCTTGTCGGTAGCGAGTATAATTAATGACTTTGGATGGCGTAGACGTATTTGTTATTATTGTTGTTGTTGTCATTATTATTTAACTCATTGTTGCTATTTCTATAATCGCTTAAATCGAGCGTAAATGTAGGTTAAGATTAACAGTTAACACCTCGCTGCATGCTACATATGGTATGCGAGTACAAATATACATACATACATACCTAGATACATATACACTTATGAATGTATGTATATGCTTAATTGCAAGAAAAGAAAGAAAAAATGCAAAAATAGAGAAATTAGCATGTATGAATTTATGTATGTATGTATGTATGGTTGGTTGAAGTATCATTTAATGTAATGACAGAAAAGTGGTCAAAATAATAATAAAAACATTTTAATTAATGCGGATCTTATTTAGAGCTCTTTTTAATATCTTTTCCAGAGTATTATTCTTTTAAGGTTTTTTAATTTTTTTGTTTTTAATTTTTTATTGTGTTAATTTTTTCCAATTATTAATTTTTTTAAATTATTTTTTCTCTTTAATTTATTATTTTTTTCTTTTAATTAATTTTTTTTTAATTAATTAATTTTTTTAATTAATTAATTTTTTTAATTAATTAATTTTTTTTTAATTAATTTTTTTAATTAATTTTTTTTTTTTTAATTTTTTTATTTTTTTTAATTATTTATTTATTTTTTTTAATTTTTTTTTTTTTAATTTTTTTTTTTTGTAATTTTTTTTTCTTCAGACGGGTAAATGCCATTCGAACTTCTTCATTCTGGATCAATAGAACACCTGCTCCATCGTCATCGATTGTGTAAACGGGTTCACCATTTCCAGGTGTTATGCTTTCACTGTCATTCAGCAGGCTAGAGAAGTGTTCCTAGATCACCTCTGGGGGTTTTACAAGAGTATGCTCCGGTATTGAAACCTTCTGTTAGTCGCCGCATCTTTTCGAGCATTACCACTGTCGGCCAGCTTGTCAAGCTCTTCATACTCACGCATTTTTGGCCTCTCTCTTTTTGTCTGCAAATATGTACGTCTCGCTTCCCTCTTCAACTCTCGGTATCTATCCCATCTCGCACATGTTGCGGTCAATTGTAACGTTAGGAGGTGGGCGGTCTGTTTTCTCTCCGCTGCGGCACGGCACTCCTCGTCGTACCAGCAGTTCTTTTGCATTTTCCGCAAACCAATGGTTTCGTTTTGCAGCAGTACGTAAAAAGCTTGAAATGTCGTCTCACAGTTCCCTTACATATATGGATGATTAGTGCTCTCACAGAGAGAGAGTGGAAGTCTAGCAGATAATAGTTCGGCTGTCTGTTGTGATTGCAGCTTTTCAATGTCGAACCTGCCTTGTGTGTTTTTTACTGCACAGAGGCGGGTGCGTATCTTCGCTACAATAAGATAGTGGTCTGAGTCAATGCTAGGACCTCGGAGCATAAACACATCTAAAACAATGGAGACGTGTTTTCCGTCTATCACAACATTATCGATTTGGTTGGTGGCTTTTCGAAACGGAGACAGACAGGTAGCTTGTTGAATTTTTCTATGCTGGAATCTAATGCTACAGATAGCCATATTTCGAGCCCCGGCAAAGTCGATCAGCCTCAACCCATTTGGGAATGTTTCGTCGTGGAGGCTGAATTTACCGACTCTAGTGCCAAAGATACCTTCTTTGCCCACCGTGGCGTTAAAGTCGCCAAGCACGATTTTGACATCGTGGCGGGGGCAGCTCTCTTAGGTGAGCTCCCAGCGCTCATAGAAGGCATCTTTGGTCACATCGTCCTTCTCTTCCGTCGGATTGTGGCTAGACATTCATCCACCGGGGTGAATGCCAGGACTTAACGACGGAGCCTCTCTCCCACAACGATTTTGCACTCCTTTATAGGACTACTGTAGTAAATTCCACAAGGACCTATTCGTTTCGGTCCTTGTCCCGTCCATCACACTTCTTGGACGGTGGTGATATCAGCCTTTAGTTTTACGAGGACATCAACCAGCTGGCTAGCGACATCTTCCCTATTAAGGGACCGAACATTCTAGGTGCGTGCCCTTAAATCGTAATCTTTAATGCGTTTGCCATGGTCGTCATCTTCTGTTTGTTTTCGTCTTTTCCTTGGGCGCGTTTCCCGTGGGGTCCCAAAACCAGCGCACAACCCTGGGGAGGGATGTTTCGCTTTCTCACTTTAAAGCGCCTACAAACGTTTTTTTGGCTATCCAGAAAATACTTGGTTTAAGGCTGGAAGTTGTGAACTGCGTGAGCCATGTGTAAAATAACTGTTTCTGGCTACTTCCGAGTGAGTGGCGCGGAAAGAATTTTCCGCACTTCTACATATGGCTCCCTCCTCCTAGTCCTGCGTTTTTTGATATACCGATCTAAAATTTTGCACGCGTTCTGTTCTCCCCAAGAGGCTGCTCATTTGTAGGCACCGTCGACATCGGATCACTATAGCATATAGCAGCTGTCATACACCCTGAGCAATCAAAATGCAGTTCTTGTAAAGAAAACTTTTTAATTTGACAAGTTATCTTAAAAAAATTTGGCAGGGAGTATTGTCTCAGACAACGGTGCTATTTCCGAAGACATCGTTTCGGTCGGACCACTATAACATTAGCTGCCATACAAACTAGACGATGGAAATAAAACTTTTTTGTGAAGAATATTTACGTGATATATTTTATATTTTTTCTTACTTTTATATTCTTTATTTTTTATATTTTTTTTATTGTTTTTTATTTTTATTTTTTTTATTTTTATTGTTTTTTATTTTTATTTTTAATATTTTTTATTTTTTTATTTTTTTTTTTTTTTTTTTTAATTTTTATTTTTTTATTGTTTTTTATTTTTTTATTTTTTTTATTGTTTTTGTTTTTATTTTATTTTTAATATTTTTTTATATTTAAAAAAAATTTTTTTAATTTTTTTTTTTTTTTTTTTTATATATTTTTTTAATTTATCATATTTTATTATTATTATTTTGGTACCTCTGTTTGTGTGAGATATCGATCTGAAATTCCGCATACGACCTTTTCTCCCAAACGGCCACTTATTTGTCAGAACCGCCGTTATCGTCCACTATAGCATATATCTGCCATACAAACAGATTTATCAAAAGCAATGTAGATATCTTTTTATACACTTTATGCTATAGAATTACACCTGCGAAGGGTATTGTAGCTATTGGTTTTTTTCTTCTTTTTTGTATCATCACATTATCTTGTTTACTATCTTAATATTGTCTTTTACTTATGTGCTTTACTTCTTCATAAATTTTCCACTTGTAAATTTTCCGTTTGTCTTCTTTTCTTTTCTTTTTACTATCTTCAAGGACTCCCAGCCGTCTAACACTCCGCTTATCCACTACCTTTGTGCGTATCGAGTCCTCTTAATAACAATGGCAAATGACAAAATCAATAGGAAACTCACACTTTTCTCCATAAATGAAAGCAGTCAACTAACTGCGTGCGCCATTAACGGTTTCTACGTCTTTCGATATTATTTATGCTTGTACAAAGCCACAAGTGATAGTAAAAAACAATGCTTACATATAACAAATAGCCAGTGGTCAATATGCCACTTTATGCATTGTGCTGGGCTATTAAAATGCCACATGCCACACGCTTACGGCGTCAGCTGTCAGGCCAGTCGGGCGCATCCGGTACGCGTTCGCATTTATTACATGACAAGGCCGTTGCAGGCATAAATACTCGCTTATGCCGATTCGAACACACATACCTGCGTGCATACATGTACATACATTAGTATGTATATACAGGTGTATGTATGTTAATTGTAGAAATGTAATAAGAAATGTTAACGCGTCCAAGATTCGCTATACAATTCTTGGCTTCTAGTCGCCTGCACACATTTGTATAGATGGTTGTTGGTATATGTATTTATGTCGCCTATTGTTTGTGTAAAGTTGGCGTATAATGTCCTCATTCTCAGCTTACCGTTTGCCTGGTAATTTATTTATTATGAGCGTGTAATCTAATCAGCTTAGCGAGTTTAGTAAATAATCGTTTATGCTTTTTTATTGTCGTATCCAATGTGTCACAATGCAATTTTCCGTTCACCACCTCACCTTTAAGAGCTGTGCGCTTTTAATTATATATATGCACGTCGTACATACATACAATGTTGCATTATCGCGTTGTGTTAAGCACAACAATAAAATATTTTGTTGCATTTACCTGCATACATATGCAGCCTTGACACATTTCGCTCGAAACTTTCTTGCTGCGCAGGGTCACTGGATGTGGGATGGGTCGCTGTAATAGCGCGGGAGTAGCCTTGACCACGTTGAGGTGTGTTTTAGCGGTATAGATTTTTAATTTAATTAAAAGTTGATATATTGGCTTCATTAGTTCTTCAATTGTATGCCACTTTGTGTTTGAAGAGAGTATTGGTCATAGCATCTTCTCTGGCCACTCTGTCGGTTCAATATTCACCACTTTTCTCAGCGTATGTCTTATGAAACCGTCGTGCTGGATATTTAGGCGTTAGACAAAGACGTGAGAGATCAAAGAGTATGCAAATAAAGGGTAATCCATTTCGAGGATCCCTACTTTTTTAAAGAAAGTACACAGAATCTTCTAACTTAATGGTTAATGTTTAATATCATTCGATAGAACATTATTTGGCATTTATTTTTTTTTTTGAAAATTATTTCTTTTATATTTTTGCCGCGCTCGTCTCACATGGTCCATCTGTTGAGTCCAATTTTCGATGACTTGTTCGAGCGTTTCGACTGGTAACTGGCGAATGACACACGTAATATTTTGCTCCGCATAGACTTTAGACTGTAAATATCCCCACAGGAAAAACTCTAACGGTGCGATATTACACGATCTTGGGGGCTAATCGATCGGCCCAAAACGTGAAATTATCTACTCACCGAAGTGTTCAGTCAATAAATCCGTTGATTGACGCCATGTGTGGGAAGTGCCGCCGTCTTGTTGAAACCAAATGTCGCCGAGATCACAAGCTTCAATTTTAGTCATCAAATAGTCGGTGATCATGGTGCAATAACGGTCGCCATTGACGGTTACTTTCTCACCAGATGAAATGGCAGGTCTTGAATCGCTTCAGGTTGTTCTTCGATCCATATGCGGCAATTTTGTCTCATCGCTGAACCAAATTTGTTTCGAAAACGTCGGAACGTCTTCTTGGAATTTTTCAAAAGCCCACAGAGCGAAGCGTCTACTAAGCAGAAGACTCATCGCAAAGCGGCGAAATTAGCCTTGAGCTCGCTGATCTATGCTTGAGACTGATGTGGTATGTCTATGCTCTACTGTAGTTACTTCAGGATTCAGGATAAGTTTGAACGCATGGCCACAGCGGAATTACAAGAAACTGCAAGCCTGATGAGCGTGCTAAATCAGGTACTTAAGTTTCACTAGTTTCAGAATGTAAACGAGTACTTAAAAGGTGCGTTTCACTACTAGATGGTTTGGTTTCCGTTGAGCTCCGCAAGCCCACTATCGTCATGAATAGAGGCCTGTGGACGACTCGCATGAAGGAAGTTTTCAATGACCTCTATCTTGTGCTAGCCTCTTGATTGGACTTCTACTTTTGTGGACTTTAGACAATATCTTCCTCCAAATATAGTCTCCAGTTAAGAGGGCGTATGCATTTGCTTCGATTACATGCTGTGGATTCCAGTTGATAGCGGTCCGGCTTGTGTGTGATCTCACCTCAGAACATGCCCGAGCAACCCCAGTTTCTTTTAAGAATTACGGTCCACAGGTGTATTTAGATTTGTGTGGCCGTAAGACCGTGTTAGAGAAAATCAAATGCCTGAAAATGCGGCAAATATTGCGGAGGCTTGTGAAAACTTGCAGCTTTTGTATGTCGGACGAGTTGAGTGGTTGGATCAGTTTGTATGCAATTTCATGAACTTAACATTAGAGTTCAGTATTTTTAGTTTGGTACGCCGCGTAATGTTCGAGGAGCTACAGAACGCTTTGAAGGACGGCGAAGGCTTGCTTGGATTTGTTTATACGGTTAATGATGTCTTCTCTTGTTGCTGCAACCAAGTAAAAAAGGATTTCACATTTTCGTGTTCAATACAATCGAGTTTGGAAGTTCTGCGTGTAGATGGTGATATATCTCAGTATTAGGCCCATTATTATATAACCTCATATACGATGGGGTGCTAAGCAGACAGCAACCAACGGACGTGAAACTAATAGCATATGCGGACGATCTCATGGTGGTAACAGTGGCTAAACGATTAGTCGACCTAAGAAACAAATGAAATAAGTGCTTAAATGGTCTACGCCAATGGTTCTGAAATCCAGGGAGATGAACTCTGCTATCAGCGCCTAAAATAGTATCGTCAAAGACAAAGGAAAGGAACAAGAGCACCAAAATTAGGCAGTAGCGGACTTATACCGGACATCCACTCCTGGTTAGGCAGACGGCATGGGGACCTGAATTTCTATCTAACACAAATACTTAACGGACAAAGGTGCTTTAGAAGCTACCTTTCAAGATTTCACAATGACATTAGTCCGAACTGTCCGACGTGTACAGAGTTGAAGACTCTTAAGGTGTATTATTTCATTGCCCTCGCCTTTCAAATGCAATGAAAAAGCTGAAAACCACACACGGTGGTAGTTTTAAGGTTGACTCTCATGAGAAATTTTCAACAGATTAGGCGTCCGTAGGTGCGCACAATAGATGAGACTTAAATGTCCTGTCGCTTCCATGAAGTAATAGTTAAACGGTGGTTCGGTGGGAGAGTCTTGAGTTGGGAGTAGGTTAGGTTTAGCGGTTTAAAGTTCTGCACTATGGCTTTCGATGCTTCCCCCTACCAAAAACAAAATGCATTTTGTTGGTTTTGCTGCTGTTAATTCGTTAATTCGGTTTGCGGGCGAAGTTTAAATGGACCAGTTCGCGTCAAATTTGATCAGAAGATATACACTAGACGAACCTTGCATCTTGAAATATGCTTCAACCGAAATCTGAATAATTCTGTGCATATGTATGATGTAGGTATCTAGGTGTAAAGGCATTACTTATAAGATAAGAACTTTATATTCTGCGAATTTTCCCGTATTTGCGCATTGTAAGTATAAGTTTGACTGCATAATAACTTTATAACTTCGGAAAAAGACACTATCTTCATACATATTTCTGTAAGCATAGCTGGTGTTAGCTGCGATTGGAGACATTTGACCGGCTTTACCAAATTCGTTGCCATCCGTAAGGTATTGCATAGCACACACATACAAATACATATGTATGTACATATGTACATATAAATGCATGGATATTGCATTGTAGTTGCTTTTGTTGCTGTTGTTTGCTATTTAGCTCAACTATCATTGTATATCTAATTCGCCGGCATTTTAGCATTATTTGGTGCTTATTTATTTTGCATTGTACATGTATAGTATATGCCTACATACATACATACATATATGGTATGTGCTTGCAAGTGCAACAAATCTGCGGAGCATCAATGGCAGCAACGAAAAACTCCAAGTCAAGTCAGCGCTGATGTTCGCACTCGTCACACTTGTTACTCGCCAGCTATTACTATTTTACCTGATTCTATGCATTTGAACAACAATAAGAGAATTTCGTGTATAAAATATGTGCACACTCTGCATGTGTGTTTGTGTGTTGCTGTAACCGCATATTGCTTGTTATGTGCGTGCAACAACCTCGTTGCAGCCACTTACACCATACGACACAGCAGCAGCTACTATTGTGTAATAGAAACGAGCACAAATTGTAGATTAAAATTAAATAAATCTCATTGTTATTTACTTGCTTGTGTGCACCAGCACACGCACACGAACACGAACACATACTTATCCAGTTATTATTATTGTGTTGCTTGTTGATAGTCGCGCAGTTGTTGTCTTCGGTTGCATTTCGTTTTCTTGAAGGTTATATTGCTGGTCTGATTGTCATCTCGTACATGCAAAGCCATATCTCAAATACATACATACTATTATATATGTATATATGCGCCTGGGAGCGTTTGCTTGCTTATTTACACTTGTAATTAGCATTTTTATGCTGTCAGATTATTTAATTTTCAACGCTTTGTGCGCTCAAAAATAAAAACAAAAATAAATGAAATAATATTTCACTCAGAAAATCAAGTTGCCCACTTGAAAATCATCGGATGGCCGGCATGCGTTGCTCGTGTGTCATTTTAATTGCTTACATATATTTTGTTAATTTATTATTTTCTCAACTTCATTGGGCGCATAAATTACGAAAACAAAAAAAGTTACGGCGAAACTGTAATACCCTTTACAGGCGTATTTCTTTTAGCATAAAAGGGCGGAAAATGATCTTTTTGATCTATTAGTTTGTATGACAGCTATATGCTATAGTGTTCTGATCGGAACAGAATTTATGGAGATTGTAGCTTCACCTTCGATAATTATTCCTGCCAAATTTCGTTAAGATAGCTCGTCAAATAAAAGAGTTTTCATAAGATTACTGGATTTTGAGCTTTCAGTTTGTATGGCAGCTATATGCTGTAGTATTCCGATCTAAACAATTTCCATGTATATTGTACCTATGTCTTAGATGATAAGCCATCCCAAATTTCGTGTTGATATCTTGCTAAATAAACAAGTTTTCCATACAAAGACTTAATTTTATCTGTCAGTTTGTATGGCCGCTATATGCTATAGTGGTCCGATCTAAACAATTTCCATGGATATTGTACCTTTGTCTTAGGCAATAAGTCATGCCGAATTTCGTGTTGATATCTTGCTAAATAAACAAGTTTTCCATACAAAGACTTAATTTTATCGGTCAGTTTGTATGGCCGCTATATGCTATAGTGGTCCGATCTAAATAATTTCCATTTATATTGTATCTTTGTCTAAGACGATAAGCCATCCCAAATTTCGTGTTGATATCTTGCTAAATAAACAAGTTTTCCATACAAAGACTTAATTTTATCGGTCAGTTTGTATGGCCGCTATATGCTATAGTGGTCCGATCTAAATAATTTCCATTTATATTGTATCTTTGTCTAAGACGATAAGCCATCCCAAATTTCGTGTTGATATCTTGTCAAATAAAAAAGTTTTCCATACAAAGATTAGATTTTTATCGGTCAGTTTGTATGACAGCTATATGCTATATAGCTCCGATGTCACCAATTTCTACTAGTGAACAGCTTTTTAAGGAAGAAAAGATGTATGCAAAGTATCTGGTCGATATCTCAAAAACCGAAGGACTAGTTCGCATATAAACAGAGGGAGAGTTGTGTATGGCATAAATACAATTTAGAGCGCCTCTCAGGTTTCCTGTTGAGTATCACACATTTCGTGGCAAACTTGACCCTGTGCAGGGTATAATAATAATAAAAATAAATCATGTTTGTGGCTATTCGATATTCACCGCATTCAGCTGCTCAAGTAAAAAAGAAAGTATAATTGCTTCCGGCCGCCATTCGCATACGAAATCCCAAAGTGGTTGTGAATTTTTATTTCAAACTGAGTTTTTTTATGAACTTCACTCTCATCCGCTGGCATTTCATTTAGCATTTTTTCACTTTCTTTCCTGACCAATTCTCGCATCCAAAACGAATTGCCGTGTTTTTCTTTAATGAACTCGCTCTCCCTGCTTGAAGCGCTGGCTATTGAACTTATCATTGTAACTGTAAACGCTATTAAATGTAAAAATCCATTAAGTACAATTTGAAAACAATGGACTGAATTACATACTCATGTAGACATATATGTATGTATGTATGTACATATGTATGTTTGGACTTACTATATGTATATGCTGATTTAATTTGTGGGAAAGTTTAGAAAAGCATTTAGAATTCTTACTTGCTGATTTATGTATGTAATTGTGGGAAAATTTTTCAAATTTGTACAAAGTACTGGAATTATTAATTTGACAACATGAGGAATTTTTACAATATTTCAAGATAAACCACAGTAATTCTAAAATTACACTGTATAACACTCGACTGAATACTTATTGTGACAAACAAATTTCGAGTAAACGATCACTAAGTAAAAAAGTAATTTTCCCGTTTTTCGAAGTTACCTTTCGATATCGAAAAATTTTACTTCGAAATTGTTACGAATTTATTTATTTTGTCAAACAAATTTTTCGAGTGATCGATCACTTATTAAAAAAGTAATTTTCTCGTTTTTCGAAGTTACCTTTCGATATCGAAAAATTTTACTTCGAAATTACTACGAAATTATTACTAATTTACTTACTGTGTCAAACAAATTTTTTCGAGTGATCGATCACTTAATAAAAAAGTATTTTTTTCGTTTTTCGAAAAACTACTTCGAAATTCAGCTTTTTGAAAAAATAATTAATAGTAACTTACCAAATAGTAGTTCGACTAAAGTCGTATCTTCGATTCGAATTCGATTTCGAAAATTATTTGTATTGTATATACATATATTTCCAAAATACTGATCCATGTTTGAAACCTTATAACATCTGTCATATAAACTCCAACGAAAACTGTTAAACATTGAATGAGAGAAAGCAATAATATTGCCCATTTTATTTCTTTTTTAGGCACTTACTTACTGTAATCAAAAATAAAAAACAAATTTCGCAAAATGGAAAAAACACAACTCGAAAAATATTGGTTTGGTCTAACACCCAGAAAAAAAGTAAATTTTTCTTTCCACACTCCTGGTTTTGCAACCAGTTTTGAGTAAAGTTATAGCGTGTAAATTCGGCTCATTTCTTTAATCTCGTGACTTTAGCAGTCAAAGGTTTCTTTAAGATCGTCTTAAAAAAATCAAAATCTTGATATTTAGTCTCATACAACATATTCGAAAATATAGTTTTTTTTTACAGTTTACAGTAAATTTAGTACTTTGAAATACAACCTTCCCAAGCGACAACGCTGTATGGGCCCTTGAAAAATTGCAAGAATATTCGACTGTTTTGAGCGAAATTTTGTTCAGCGATGAGGCCCATTTCTGAATCAATGGGTATGTAAACAAGCAAAATTGTCACATTTGGGACGAAGTACAACCTGAAGAGATTCATGAGCTGCCATTTCATCCAGAAAAACAACGGTTTGGTGTGGTTTGTAAGTCGGTGGAATCATCGGTCCATATTTCTTCGAAAATGGTGCCGGTGAGAACGTAACCGTCAATGGCAACCGTCATCGCGTCATGGTAACCGACTATTTGATGCTTGAAATTGAAGCTCGTGATCTAGGAGGTTTTTTGGTTTCAACCATATGGTGTCATTCCCACACATCGCATCAAGCAATGAATTTATAGAAAGAACACTTCATCTCAGACGTAGCCGCGTCCAATAAGTGCCAAAGAATATTCTTCCGGATGATAATAAACATTCCCCTTAAATTTGAAGTTTTTGTGTTGTTTCTTTAAGAAAGTAGGGAACCTCGAAATAGATCACCCTTTATTATATATTTCCCTGGGCATTACCTGTTGCAGTCCGTATTTCGAAGAAAATTTTCTACCATATAATATTTATGCTTCTTGAACTCTTGCTTCTAGTCGTAGGGGCTCGTGAACTACTTAATAAATTAATTTGAACGCTGTCAAAGAGAAAAACTTGATAAATGCAAGTGTTAAGTTTTGCCAAAAGTCCGCAGATATGTAAATCGACTGTTGAGAGTAGTTTGGTACTCAAAAAGGGGTTTTAGACATTAGTTAATATTCAAAAATCTGAAAAAGTTTATCCATTATTTTGCTAACACACGATGAATGCCACAAATAGCGTTAAAATATTTTTGTTCCTCCTTTCCTTTGCAGAGACGAGCATTTTGTAAACCAAACGAACACAAACGATAGCAGCGATTGCAAAATACGAACTTTTTCGCCTCGTTTTGCATACGAAAACTAAATTTATTTTGTAAACAAACAACAGTCCAGCCGCCAGCAGCGTCGAATTCATTCATTTGTGAGTAGTCGGCGGAACGAACAATTGTTGGTGTGCTGTTGGCAGTGTACCGTTGCTGCATGAATGCACAGCTGCAGCTGGACGACGAGCGCGCAGAAGGCGGCGGAACAATAGGAAGTGCCAACAGCAGCACTGAACGCTGAATAGTGGTGGCAACAAACATGTTGCAACAAATTAAGTGGCAACAACAGCAACTGCAACGACAATATAATAATAAACAACAAACGCAGCAACAACAACGAATAACGAAATAACCAAACAACAATAAATGAACGAGTGAAAGGTACGAGGGAACGAACGAGAAGAGACGAGCAGGCAACGAAAGCCACAGACCAAACATAAAGTGCAAATGCAAATGCAAAAAGTCATTCCACCAGCCAGCAGCACACAGTTGTGGCCTTCAATGGAGGCGGCATAATAGTTTGGTGAATGAAAGCAAAAACAACAACAAAAGACGCAAAATAAATAAAGACTTCGCTATAACGTCACACATGTGTACGTACGTAAGACAACAACAGCAACAAATAAAAACAACTATAACAATAACAAAAACAAAAGACTAACCAATCAACGGAACAAACAACTGTTGCTGCTCGCAAAAAGCAACTAAATTTAGCTGCTGCAACAACAAACCCAACAAACTAACCAAGGGACATTCACACTTCTCCACTGTCATCGCTGACGCACGAAAGAGCTGGAAGCAGCATAGCAGGAGCCAAACGAAAAAAGACGAAACACAACAGTATTTGTGCAATTTGCAAATTTTTATTTTAAGGTGAGTCCTCCAATCGATACTTGTGGGCAACGGCATGTTGTTGTGTTGGATATACATACATAAATATATATACATATGTACATATATACCTGTAGGAATTTGTTACATTCGGTTAGGTATGTAGGCTGATATTCGTGAGACCACGAATGGTCCATTTGGATTGCTAGTGACGCTTGCATGTTGTGATGCCCAGCCAAGTATGGATCAAAATGACCGTTACTTATCTGCAAAGTGTGATAACCGTGATGCTTCAACCTTAGTTTGGCGAATGCTGGATAGTGCGAGAAAGTGTCTAGGTGTTCAGCTCATCGTCCTCCCTAGAACTTTGACCCTCCAAAATCTTTAGTCTCACCGCGTGAATATCAATATGGTGTTAGGATATCATTGCAGCATTGTGAACCTTGCTAAGAGCTTACCCAGTATCTTTTGCGTTCCACTCTGGGTCAGAAGGCTCTCACAAATCGCCAAGGGCTGATTTGCTGACCAATCCTTGTTGAGCTCGCGCGTAGCCCATAGATTTAGTACTCGAATGCACGACGATACCGGAACGCCTACTTGTTGCCATCGTAATGGCATTTGGGTAAGCCCTTTCTAGCAAGCTCATCGATTTTACAGTTTTTGAAGATTCCGCTATGACCAGGCACCCAGCCAAGTTGAATGTGTAAGTAGCTTGATGTACTGTCAGCCAGCTCAAGGTCTGTAAGGCAGCTCTGCTGCCGGAGTGAACGCATACCTCCTTAAAAGAAGACGCACTTCGTTGAAGTACATCTCCAGCTACATTAATAGCTTCTACTTCTGCTTTAAAGACTCTATAGTAGTCTGGCAGTCTGAAACTGGAGTTGATTTAGAGCTCCCCTCCAACCTTCCCCTTGAGTTTCGTTCCATTCGTGAAAAAGCTCACTGCGCCTCTTCTCCAGTGACTCCGAGCCATCCAGATATCTGCGCAAAAAAGACGTCGATACGAGTAGGTTTCGCTGTGCAGCGGTCCAAGTTATCAGGGTTGCAATCGAAGTGCGACAGGATTTCGGAGTATCGGATCCTTAATATGTCCGGCCGAGTCCATCCGTGAAAAAGCTCACTGCGCCTCTTCTCCAGTGACTCCGAGCCATTCAGATATCTGCGCAGAAAAGACGTCGATACGAGTAGGTTTCGCGGTGCAGTGGTCCAATTTATCAGGGTTGCAATCGAAGTGCGACAGGATTTCGGAATATCGGATCCTTAATATGTCCGGCCGCGTCCGATAGCAACATTTGAAACACTCGTTTACAGAAATATAGGGCACCCAGAGCATTTCTCACCTTCTCCTCAACTTTAGAATTCCACGATAGATTAGAATCCCACACTGAGGGAAGGGTTACCTCGATTTTATACCTCCTCGTAAATAAAACCTTTCCGCCCGGTTAGCCACCACACTGAGGTACCCTTGTCTTAACTCTTAGACGATATCCAGGAATTTTTCTTTTACCATCAAAGCAACATCATCTGCCTAAGCTATTACCCGACGGCCTCGTTCCTAGAGTTCTTTCATTAGGTAATTTACTGCTAAGATCCAGATTAAAGGCGACAGAACCCCAGGTTTCTAGGTCTAACTGCTCTTATTGTAATATTTTCTCAAATTTCCTACGGGTTATCTACCAAATAGTCGCTTTTCGAGGATGCCTACAAATTTGTCGACTGCTCGTCGTATGACAGGCACGATTGTATAATATTTGTATGCATGCATACTTTATATGTAAGTAAGTGAGGGCACTAGCCAATTTAGTCCTGTCCTTCGTCATTACCATTTCCCCAACAATAACTCGATTGCAGTTCAATATATGGCGGCGCCATCAGGCTGTCACAAATCAATGTTGCATGACGCCACAGATTAATGTTGCTGCAATATCACTGATGTGGCATTTATGTTAATGACGCTGCCATCAATGTTTATTTTTTGACTATCCCAACAATCTTCATCCGGTTGACTGCCGCATACCATACTTGCAACGCCGCTGCACATCTGCATTTATGTGTAATAAATATTTGTGTGCAACAGCAATAAATCGGCGCGTGTGTATTGATGGTCCATAACATGACGGCCAACACAAAAGACTCAAAACTCAATCAGCGGCGGAACACCTATTGTCGATTTGTGCAAATCATTTGTGGGATTTCCTTCAATCACAGCGATTTATGTTGCATGCAACATTCGTTTTTTGCTTTAGAAATGCCATTGTAAAAAGTAGTGAGAGTTTTGTCGAAAGTGAATGTGGCAAATAATAAAATTTGCTGCAACTCCAAAGTGGCAACAAATATTGGGTAATAAAATGTGAAGAAAAGTAAATGGGCAATTGTAAGTTGCAAGTTGCGAGTTGGTGAAATTGCCATGCCAATGTTGCTGTTGTTGTTTTGAAGAATATCATGTTTGGTAGCTTGCTGTTTTTAACACTTTATGCGCGAGTGAAAGTGAGAGCTGCATTGATTAGCAGTTAACAGTTTCAGTTAACAGTATCTTATCGCTGGACCCTTCAAAAGTGGTGAATTACATAAATTATTTATAGTACATTGACTCTGTCTAGTCAAGTGATATCATTGGAGTTTTTAGTAGTCCATATGAGTTCATTCGAAACATTGCATTGGCTATGAGTTGGAAATAATTTTGTATCAAAGGGGTTAAGTCTCCATAAACACTAAAAAAGTTAAGCTTTTAGTTATAGTTTCAGTTAGTTGTTAAGTAATATTTAGGGTTTACACCCAATTGACTTTTAAGTCGAGTTTATTTCCAATGTGGGTGTGTTAGTTGTAGGGAGTTTGCTCTTGGTCTTGTTAATGTATGGAAGCTGGGAGTGGTTCAAACGGGGTTTTAATTAATTGTATATCTATGGCAAACAAGTCATACGAATTTCTTTTCAGAAATTTACTGAGTCCTCTGTAAGCGCCTTAGGGTCAACCTTCTTTAAAAACTATTTGGGCTATAAACTTTGATTAGAAACCACATCTTAGTACCTTTTATCGAAAAAAAATAGGGCAGGTAATAATAAGTAAAAATTTCTTGACGTCAGAAAGTTCAATGCAACTTTGATTGTACTGCACCTAAGCTAAAGGGTGATCCATTCCGAGGTTCCCTACTTTTTTAAAGAAAAAAACACAGAAACTTCTTTGTCATGTATTTTTCGAAGATTATCTTTTTCAAATATTTGCCGCGGCGTTGAGTTCAATTTTCGATGACTCGTTCGAGCATTTCGTCTGGTAACTGGCGAATGATACCCGTGATGTTTTCCTCCAAAGCCTGAATTGAAGCGGGATTGTCCGCATAGACTCTAGACTGCATATCCCCACAGAAAAAAGGTCTAATGGTGTGATATCACACGATATTGTTGGCCAATTGACCGGACCAAGACGTGAAATTATCTGCTCACCGAAGTTTTCCCTCAATATATACATATGTGACCTGGTCTAAGGAAAGGGGGCTTAGGTGTCAAAAAATCAATTTTCACTTTTTAGTTGATTCGGATGGAAGATGAGATGCTTTTTCACGTGATAGAATCCAAAAAGTCATAACTTGTTTGAAAATTCCCTAAAAATGTAGAGAAAGAAGAGTAAAAATACGAAAAAATATAATTTTTTTGTAATGAACAAAATACTTTGAATTATAAGCTATAAAGACATGATTATACACTATAAAAACGTATTATGGGCCAAAAATAATAATGATGAGTAGTTTATGCATTTTTCTTTGTTGTCGTTTTCCTTGAGATCTTTTTACGTGTTGATCCTGAGGAAGACGGACCTGGTTCCTCGTCTGGTTTGAGAACATCTTCATTAGTTTTTGCCTTCCGTTTCTTCGATGGCAAATCTTTCGGCAATGAAGCCACAATATCTACTTTAGATATATCCGAAACTAAGCTCCGGAAAGAGAGACGAATGAAAACAAGACAACAGCAGCTGCGCGGTATTAGAGTAAACGTCACTTCTTCAGTGTTACTTTTTTAAATATTCCACACTAGCAACTTACACGATGAACTATAATAATATTCCGACCAAAAACAACACTTATTGGACGTCCTTGAAGCCTCTGGAAAGGAGAACAATTAATGAGATAACGAGAAACTGACGAAACGAGTTGTTTATTTTTAACAGCTGTTTCCCAGAAAACTAGTTTTCGCACGTTAGCTCCCTTTTCGTAGACCAGGTCACATATATTGATTGATGCGATGTGCAGGAAGTGGCACCGTTTTGTTGAAAGCAAATATCGCCGAGATCACAAGCTTCAATTTCGAGCATCAAGTAGTCGGTTATCAGCCATTGACGATTAAGTTCTCATCGTTCTCATCGGCATAATTTTTGAAGAAATATGAACTGATGATTCCACCAAACCAAAAATCTCTTCATCTCGTTCTTCGTCCCAAATGCAGCAAGTTTGCTTGTTTATGAACCCACCGAGCCAGAAATGAGTCTCATTGCTGAACAAAATTTGGCTCGAAAAACGTAGGATTTTCTTCGAACTTTTAAAGAGCCCATAGAGCGAAGCAATGTCGCTTGGGAAGGTCGAGCTGCTTCAGTTCTTGCAATCTGTATTTTGTACGCTTTCAGTTTAAGATCTTGATGTAAAATGCGCCAAGTTCGAGTTGACGCGAACGACGCCGAAGTGACTTTCCATGATATTTGTGTACACTCTCAGCTGCGACTGCTATATTTTCTTCACTTCGTGTTCGTCGTGGTCTTTTCAGTCGAATATTACAATAATGAATGCTGGGTCTCAAGAACAGATAGACTGTGGCAGTCGATAGCATGGTCATAGAAAGTTCAGTTTAGGTCCTCGCCCATAATCAGTAGAATTTCTACAGAGTTTTGTGCGTTTCTAAACACTAACATTTGATAATTTTAACGGCTGATCCAGTTCTCTGTATAGGTTTGTTAATCTCTAAAGCTCGCTTGTTTTATATCATGAGTTAACCTATAGGTTGGGATAACGAAAATGGTTTACATTTTCTCACTCGAAATGATTGCTTTATAGTTTGAGTTAAATTATTTTATTATCCTAGATCGTGTTATATTAAAAAAAAATTAAAAAGCGTTTCCAAGAGTTATTCTGGCTGTCGAGTTATTTTTTACTTTCTTGATAATATCCTGAAGTTCAATATTATGGCTCGGTTCCAGTTTTCTAGTCAACCTTGTACGTTCCTAAACAATTTGGACCTCATAGCCTCAAGGGAAGGCAAATTTTTTCCAATCTTCTTACGAACTTAGAACTACCCTATATATTAACAATATCGGTTTCTGTATATTAATATGATGAGAGACTTTGAAGTGGGTTTGAGTGAAACACTTATTTGGGATTTCGAGAGTCGGGTCAAATAATATGGGTCTTTATGATTTAAGAATACCATTCGTCTATGGAGTTTCTACGCAGTCCTAAAATGTTCTATGTCTAAAACCCTCGTCAAAAACAAATTGACAGCAATAACAACATTGCTGTCATAACGGATGTATAACTTGATTTTACCAACTTGTCTGCTATCATACAACCAATAATTATATCAAAAACTCATCATCCGGTTGCTACTGAGAAAAATATAGCCCTTACTGAAACTATATAGACCAAAACATGCCTATATATAATGTAGGTATGTATATTTAAATGCAAGCCACCAGTGTTAGCCCCTCTCTCTCGCAGTCTCTCTCTTAATTTTACAGTCTATTAGCAAATAAGTAGAAATAGTAGTAGTAAATAAAACAAGTAAGGAAGGGATAAGTTCGTCTGCAACCGAATATTTTGTACTGAATTAAATATCTCACAAATTGACCGATATTTGCGGTAGAAAGTCAGCTAAAGGTACTGGGGTCCAAATATTCGGCATCTGGAGGCTTGAACAGTTTTTGTTGGATTTGAATAATTTTGGGTAAAAAGTTATATTAGTTTCTTCTTGATTTGTGTACCGGAAGGTGAAATAGTCAAATGAAATTTAAAATGGTGTTATATGAGAAGTAGGTGTGATTGTAGTCCGATTTCGCCCATTTTCGAACACTGAATAATAAGATTGTCAGAAGAAAATTATGTACCAAATTTGGTTAAAAAGTCGAGTAGGTCCTGAGATGTGTTGTTTTACCTAAAAGTGGGCGGTGCCAAGCCCATCGTTCAATTTTTACACCGTCTCCCTTAAAGCCCTCTCATACTTACCTAAGCGAATTCTAGAAAATATGTACATTAAGCCTATTAGAGGGCGGGGCCACGCTCAATTTTACAAAATTTTCAGCCCAGAGGTGCCCTTACTACTGCAATCCTCTGCCATATTACAGTCCTAATTTTATTTTTGTGCTTCGTTATAGCGTTTTTTGGCCGTGGCACTGGTTCGATTACGTCCATCCACGAACTACGACTTCTTTTTCTGCCAGGGAACATTTCATAGGGATATCCCAATCTTTACTCAAGTTACTGCTTGCATGAACGCACGAACGGACAGACAGACAGTCATTCGGATTTTAACTTTTCTCGTCATCCTGATCATTTATATAAATATAACCCTATTTCTAACTCGCTTAGTTTTAGCTGATACGTGTAACCGTTAGGTGAACAAAACTATTATACTCTCTAGCAACATGTTGCAAGGGTAGGCAAATTAAGAGTATGCAAGTAAGTCTTTTATGCAAAAACAGCCATGCTACTCCATTTCTAGGAAACTGGGTAAAGTGTTGCTGCTGCCGCTGCAGCTGTGGGCTTGCGGCTGTCGGCTGTTGGCGTACTCTGCAGTTGACGTACAATTCATTTGGCTTACATTTCACAGCATATAATTCAACAAAGGGGTGCATTTGGTGTACATGACTAGCTCTGTGTGTGTATTTGTGTATGTGTGTGTGTGTATTTATGACAGCTGAGGAGTGGCTTGCGCTAAAATAAGCCAGCGCTCGCGTCATTCTAAAATATGCAAAGAAGCAGTCAAGCTAAGCCGGCCAAGATGAATGACGATTGAGATATTTATAGCGTGTACGTTCCTGTAACTGTATGTGTGTGTGTGTAAGTGTCGGCAGGCAGTGGCAGGCACGGCGCAGAAATAGTAAAATGAAACTAAATTGCTCCATTTTTTATTGTTTTTTTAAGCTTGTGTAGCACTATTTTGATGGAGACGCTGTCATTTGTAATATTCCACAGGATGTCCTAGAAATTGGCAACATCTTGCCGCAAATAATTTTACTTGAATTGACTTGAGTTGGTGAAACTGACAGGAAATGATTAAAATGCTGTGAAATAATTGTAATTGGGATAATTAGCGTTGATGGGGCTATAATTAAAATTGATTTGGTAATGCGATTGTAAGACAAAAAGAGTTTGTAGCTGACGTTTGGGTTACTTTATGTTTCATAATGGTATTGTGGGATGTTTTTTGTATTTTTTTCTAATCAAAAATAAACTTGAACTGAAAAGAAATTTTTGGAAAAGGGTCGCAAAAAAGAGGTATCAGAGAAGCCTCCTTAATATGGCAATAAGGTCTTATCGAGAGTAGTGTCTTAATCGACCTTATCAGTGTCGCTTTAGACCCGGAAAATCTGCTATTGACCACATTTTCACCATGCGTCAAATCTAAGAAAAGTCCCGTGAAAGGAAATTAGACACAGCCGCCTTCGACAACACAAAAAGGAACTGCCTCTATGCCGCTTTGTTGGAACTTGGTACTCCCGCAAAACTAATACGGCTACATAAGCTGACGCTGAGCGGCACCAAAAGCTTCATCAGGATAGGGAAGGACCTCTCCGAGCCGTTCGATACCAAACGAAGTTTCAGACAAAGGGTCTCACTTCTTCAATCTATTGCTGAAGGAAACAATACAAGCTGCAGAGCTAAATAGAGAAGGTACAATCTTCTATAAGAGTATACAGCTGCTGGCGTAAGCCGATAATGTTGATATCACTGGCTTCAACAACTGCGCCGTTAGTTCTGCTTTGTACTGACTGGATTAGAAACCGAAACCGGACAAGAAGAAATATTTCCTGTCATCAAACAAACAGTCATCGCATTCGGCACTTGGCTCGCACGTCACTTTTGACAGTTATAACTTTAAAGTCGTAGATAATTTCGTCTATCTTGGAACCAGCATCAACACCAACAATAATATCAGGCTTGAAACGTAACACCGAATCACTCTTGCCAATAGGTGTTACTTTGGACTGAGTAGACAATTGAAAAGTAAAGTCCTCTTCCGACGAACAAGGACCAAACTCTACAAGTCACTCATCATTCCCGTCATGCTATATGATGCGGAGGCATGGACAGTGACATCATCTTATGAGTCGATCTTAGGAATGTTCGAGAGAAAGGTTTTGCGGAAGATTTATGATCCTTTGCGCATTGGCAACGGCGAGTACCGCAGTCGATGGAACGATGAACTGTACGAGATGGATGAGGACTTTGACTCAGTTCAGCGAATCAAGAGACAGCGGCTGCGCTGGCTAGGTCATGTTGTCCGGATGGAAGAGAACCCTCCAGCTTTGAAGGTTTTCGATTCAGTACCCGCCAGAGGAAGCAGAAGAGGAGAAAGACCTCCACTCAGTAGGAGAGATCAGGAACGGGCTGCACTTGGTATTTCGAATTTTACGTAAACGTAAGAGCCAGTGTGGGTTGAACAGGTCCAAATGTTTCCCTACTCCAGAGGTTCATATATGCAGGAATGCACTTCGCAAATCCAATCTTGCAAAATAACGAAATCCGTAAACTATATTCTGCTCAGCATAAAATTTGTTCCGATTGAAAGTGGAGAAATGCACTGCGACCTAAGGTGCGCTCCCCTGATATCATAGCACCGAATTTAACACATTGATTCAAAGAGGCTCATTCGACGCAGTACCCGCCGGGGGAAGCAGAGGAAGAGGAAGACCTCCACTCCGTTGGAAGAACCAAGTGGAGAAGGACCTGACTTCGCTTGGAATATCCAATTGGCGCCACGTAGCGAAAAGAAGAAACGACTGGCGCGCTGTTGTTAACTCGGCTATAATCGCGTAAGCGGTTTCTACGCCAATTAAGAAGAAGAAGAAGAATCAAAGAGGCTTAGTAAAGCTCTTGAATCAATGGTTTTGATATGTTATTTTACCGGGTTCATTTGTCCTATAGCCTGACTTCTGCTGTTTGGGATTGCTGAGTAACAGAGGCAATGTACTCTGGTGTCTATGCCTGAGGGTCACAGAACCGACACAGATCTTTAGAACAACATCCTAATCTGTGCAGATGACACCTCAGCCTTCATCGACCTCTATAAAATCCTACTAGCTGCCTTAGTTTTTCCTCCGAGAATAATTAGTTGCGTGAACCATTTTGAATTGAATTCTCCCATAAACGACGAAGTCCAGCCGTTTGTTGCCAGTAGCGATTTCTACAAGCCCTTTTCTCTTCCAGAAGTACGGCTCATAATGTGTGGATGTTAGCAGCGAAGAAAGGCTCTGGTCTCATCGGCTTGGTCGCCGCATTCTCTTTCGCCAATTGAGCGGCGAATTAGTTGCCCTTGATACCTCTATGCGCAGGCTTCCATGCTAATGAAATGTTATTTTTCGTGACAACCCTGTTTAGCATTATTGATGCTCTCTAGTACCATTGTTTATTTGATTTCCACGGAAGGATTACCTGAAGTGCCGCTTGACTATCACTGAAAATGACGAGCTAAGGTTTTCGATCAAATAAATGGGTCACAGTTGTAACAGAGCTGAGCAGAACTAACTTCGGTAAAATAAAAATTTGAATTTGAATTTTCTTAAAAATGGCGGCTTATAAACTCAAAGGAAGCATTGACGATAAGTCTACTGTTATTATTGCAAAAAGTTAACGATTTCTCATATTTCCTTAGAACCAGAATAAATGCGTACCACCCTTATGAAAGCCAATCTCTAACTACTAAAGAATTTTCTTTAACATTGTAAAACAAACTACTTTATCGCCAACAGTTATTTGGAAAATATGCAAAACGTTTTGCTTTTGACATTCCTCCGAAGTAAGCGTGAGTTGATATTTAGTGATTTGCGCCCACACACCTTTTACTTCATGACTTCATGGCCTCGCTCATAGCAAACTAATATCTGCGAATGCCGTTACTAATGTCTCATTTATTTCTGCGCTGTTGCTGTTGTTGTCTATAGCAACCGAAACACTTGTTCTTCAATCTGGTACACTTGATCTCTTTGGGTCTCTCTGCTGTTTTCGAGTTTTTTCGCTTGTTTTTCCTTTGTTCCGTACCTCCAGTTGTAGCCACTAAGCAGTCACTTGCTTTTTAACGGTTTGTTGCCCATGTAATTGTAATTGTTGTAACAATTGCTCTTGCGAAATTGTTGACAATTTGTTCTCAGTGGCCATTGTTTGAACCAACGCTTCTAAACTACAGCTTTTCGCCACCAACTGCCATCAGTCCACAAGTCAACAGAACTTAATTTGCTTTTCAACGCATACACTTTGTTGTTGGACTGTCAGTTTTTAATTCTTGTTTCTTGGCTTTTGCTTTTTTGCTTGAAGCACTGTAGTTTGGGTGTGTTTGAAGTTGTAGAATGTTTCTCATAATTGTTTTGCTTGGCTGCTCTAAGGAAACTAGTAGAAACTTGGGTAATGACAGGGAGTGGAAATGGTAGGGTATATCTGTCGGAATTTATGGTACATATTATATAAGGTTGTCAAATATCTCCATTCCGTGTTTTTGCTCTTTATTCAATGCTTAATAAAAAGTGTTACAGTCATCGTATTTAGTTTAGTGCCGTTTCATTCGGTAATCTGTTTCCATCTAGACGGCAACTTCATAATACCCCCCTCGTAGAAGCCCCCCTCCTTCTTCGCGAAGAACTCGGACAGCTCCTTCTCACAAGGCTCTTTTGAGTTCAACTTTACACCAACAAGGGCATTCGCCATGGACAGGAACAGGTGGTAATCACTTGTCAGGTCACGCTATGTCCGGGCTATATGGCGGATGCGATAAAACCTCCCATACGAGCGCTCCCGTAGCTACTGACGAGTTATCAACGAAGTGTGTGGTCTGGCGTTGTCCTGGTGGAACACTACACCCTTCCTGTTGGCCGATTCTGGACGTTTCTGGTCGATCGCCTGCTTCAAGCGGTCCAGTTTTTCGCAGTAGATGGTAGAATTAAGCGTCTGACCATATGGGTGCAGCTCTTAGTGGATGATTTCCTTCCAATCCCACCAAACACAGCAAAACCTTCCTGGCCGTCAATCCCGGTTTGGCCACTATTGACGATTCATCGGCCTTCGACCACGACCGTTTTCGCTTGATATTGTCGTATGTGACCCATTTTTCGTCGCCAGTCTCCATCCGCTTCAAAAATGGGTCGAGTTCGTTCCGTTTCAGCAGCATATCGCAGACGTTGATTCGGTCCAGACGGTTTTTTTTGCGTCAAATCATGCGACACACAAACATCAAGCTCTTTTGTGTATCCAGCCTTTTGCAAATGGTTTAAAATGGTTTGGTGACTAACTCCCATCTTCTGGGCGATGTCACGAGGCCAATGACGATGCCACATGCCGGTCTAACTCGATGTTTTCCATGATTTGATCGGTATTCGTCGTCACAGGTCTTCCGCTGGCTGGCTTATCCATGGTGTCGTTTTCACCCGCTCTGAATCGTCGAAACCATTCCTCCGCAGTTCGAAGTGATAGAGTACCATCCCCCAAACACCATTAATCTCATGGAACGTTTCTCTAGCGGATTTGCCTTTAACGAAGGAAAACTTTAAATTAGCGCGAATTTCGGCGTTAGTAAGCTCCATGTTTATCCAATATCCAAACTAATCATGCATAGCGCCAGTTTGTAGAGATACGAGCTCTGTAGCGCTTTATGCATAGCCGCGAAATTCAAAAGACAAAAAGGCGGAAGGGAGATATTTGACAACCTAATACATCCAAGGGTTTCTAAGCAAGTTAGGCGGAGTTTACAGATCTTAAAATACAATGAGTAGTCATTCTTTAAACTAAATATTCATAACTAAAATGAAATCAACTATTTATTCGGATCTGTGCTATCTGTCCGTTTGACCAACTGCAGCAAGCAATCTCCCGAAGTGGTTAACTTTGGCCAATAGGAGAGAAATTATATTCCAAAAGGACAATCCTAGGCCACACACATCGAACGTGTCTCGGCATAAGCTCCGGGAGTTTGGTAGGGAGATTCTCATGTATGTATCCCCCTTAAAAATAGTGATGCAAGTAGAGGTACTTTTTTCAATAGATTGTGCAAAAACTGAAGCCGCTCGACCTTCCCAAGCGACATCGCTTCGCTCTATGAGCTCTTGTAAAATTGTAAGAAGATCCGACGTTTTCGAACCAAATTTTGTTCAGCAATGAGGCCCATTTCCGGCTCAATGGTTATATATACAAGTAAAATTGCTTTAGGACGAAGAGCAACCTGAAGAGATTCAAGAGCTGCCATTTCATCCAGAAAAACGTCGGTTCGGTGTGGTTTGTGGGCCGGTGGAATCATCAGTTCGTATTTCTTCAAAAATGATGCCGGTGAGAACGGAACCGTCAATGTCGAACGCTATCGCAGCATGATAACTGACTATTTGATGTTTGTAATTGAAGTTCGTGATCTCGGCAACATTTGGTTTCAACAAGACGGCGCCACTTCTCACAGATCGCACAATCAATGGATTTATTGAACACTTCGGAGAACAGTATAAAGCCTAAAGTCATTGTGGACAATCCCGCTTCGACTCATAACATCACGCGAGTTATTCGCCAGTTACCAGAACCTACGTTGAATATCTCAAAAAGTGGGAAGAAACGCCAAAAATATTTCGAATTCCTGAAGGTTACTCTCTGCAGTATCTTCGTGCAAAATTTAGCTTTCTAACGATAGTATTCATGTATTTATGAATTTCTATTTAAGTTCGTGCAAAATTCATTTCATTCTTACTTGCCAAGAAGATTCTTCGGTGCCAATTAAAGAGTTGAAGCTAAAATTTTGAACGAACTTCACGAGCAAACTTTGTTCCCTCACAAACGCTTACACTTTCATATATTTTTAGCACATTTGCACAGGTATATGTACATATGTATCCATTAACAAACTCAGTGACCACAATTGGTGGGAGAATATATACTTGTTACATATTTACTTGGCTTGGTTTCTGCTGCGCTAAACTATTTGCATTTAATTAAGAAGAAGGTGTTTTTGCTGGCAGCATTTTCAACTCCCCTGCCGATGACCATCGCTTTCTTTGGTTCTCTGCCTCGGTGCGAGCTACCATTACCAACCGACGCGTAACCCTCATTTAAATGCAACGGCTTCGACACCAGCAGGCGTGGCCCAAATGAATTGTTGACTTTTTTACTCTCACTCTCGTACCAGCAACTGCAGCAAAAAAATGGTTTTAATTACTTGACATGGTCTTTACATTAGTGTATCTGATTCTGAGTCTAAATTATTGAAAGAATTTTGGTAGGGGCACTGTTTAATACTGAATATTAAGGGTAATCTCTGTATCTGTAATTAAGTCTGAAACTAACGCAGTCTCGAAATTGCTTAGAAAATAGTTTCTTCTTCGCGGTGTTTCTTCTTTTACCTTTTGGCGCCTATTCGAGTTACAAAGTGCAACCAGGTCCTCTTTCACCTGATCTCTCGGACGGAGTGGAGGTCTTCCTCCTACTCTGCTTTCACAGGCAAGTACTGAATCGAAAATCTTCAAAGCTGCACTGTTCTCTTTTATCCGGACAACATGCAGCGCAGCCGTTGCATCTTGATAAGGCTGAACTATGTCAATATGGCGTATATTTCGTACAGCTTATCGTTCCACCGACTGCGGTTCTTGCCGTTGCCAATGCGGAAAGGCCCATTAAATCTTCCGCAAAACTTTTCGCTCGAAGACTCCTAAAGCCGAGTCATCAGATGATGCCACTGTCCATGCCTCCACACCATATAGGAGAATGAAAAGATTAGGGATTTATAGAGTTTGATCTTTGTTAGTCGAGAGAGGACTTTACTTTTCAATTGCTTACTCAGTTCGAAGTAGCAACTGTCGGCAAGAGTGATTCTGCGTTGGATTTCAAGGTTCATATTGTGGTTGGTGTTGATACTGGTTCCAAGATAAATGAAATTACCTTCGACTTCAAAGTTATGAGTGTGAAGACAAGAAAATAGATTGCAACTCATAAAATATCATATTTTTTATCTTCGTTTTGATGTGTTATTGACCTTTGGATTTAGGAGAATTGAATTTTAGTTCTTAAACATGGGAATGTAGAAAAATACTGTTATATTTGGTTAAGATGTATTCTCCCGTTTAGAAATTGACTTAATGTTTCGAGCAGGAGAATGGCGCAATTGGCTCGGATAAACTCCAGCCAAGAGATCGAATTTTCTACCACGTTTTGCAGAAACGTACTTATGTCAGAATGTTTTCTTCAACAGCATCAATTGTCTCGGGGTCGATAACGCCGTAGACAAGCTACTTCACATAACTCATCAAAAATAACCCACCAGTGTTAAATTGCTCGATCTTGGATGCCACCCCACAGGTCCACGACGCGAGATAATGCTTTCATCAAAAGTTTCCTTCAATTGTCTCGTTGGGTGTATGATATGTAGCGCGATCTTGTTAGAACCAAAGGTCTTCCACATCAACATCCTCTAACTCAGGCACGAAAAGTCATTAATCTATCTATTGCTCTATTGCTTTCCATATTGATAATGTCACAGGCCAGCTTCATTTTTGAAGAAACAGTGGACTAGTGCCTCCTTCTGCCCCTAGCGTACATCAAACAGTAACGTTTTGGGCATGTAATGGAGCAAATAATCGAAAACGAAAGGCATTAAAAAGGTGTACCGCCGCTTAGATTAGCGTAAATCTTATAACTTATTTTCCAAAACAAATCTAAAGTCTCCACTTCCATACTAACTAACACACCTTCAATTTCTTCAAATTGTTTACTTTCTTATCGTCGTATGCGATCATAAGACGCCACCTACTAACATAAAACACGCCGAGATAAGATAAAATTATAATCGCAAACTATGAGTCGGCTTTATCTCGACGGCGCGGCGGTACCGTTTCTTCATATTCAAATTGAGGAGAAACGAAACAAAAGCGTTTCTTGTTTACATACTCAAAACGGTTGTTGTAGTAAAATACATACATACATGAGCGAATGGCTCACGTTATTCTGCTATGACGACAAACGCGACTAGAACAAATCAGTCTCGTTACGGGAATGTGCGGTTACGGTCCCAACGTTTAACTAAATTATTATTAATTTGTTTTTTATCGTATTTTTTCTCAAACTTACACATTTGTTAGGTGCGCTTGCACCTGGAGCTGCTTGTTTCTCTTCTCTGTTTAAAGATCGTTCGTCTCGAGTTTCATTTGGTTTTTACCGGCAGTGTTGAATATATTTCGATTTTGAGTTACATACTTAATATATATGTAGTTCAATATTACAGTTATTTTAGCTATCAAAAAGTGTTTTGCGCGAAATTACAACAATTCTCCGGTCGTTTTTTTAAAAATAATTTGCGTATTTTGTGTGGTTTGAAAGAGTTGAATTGGTGTAAAGTGTGTTCTTAAAGTATGCGGCGTACGGTTTTTGTCGTGGAAACATATTGGTGGGTTTGGAAAATTTATAATTTTTTGTAATTTCATTTATATTATTTGTTGCTTCTCTCTATATTTCCAACTTTTTCTCTGTTGTATCTACAGTTTTATTTTAAAACGTATGACGCAAGTCTACTCGTTGACTTTATTATGTCGGCATTATTATCTACTTTAATGTTTACCTTTTTTACCTTGTAATTATACCGTGAACGGCGTAGATTAAGAAATTTGACATGAAGTTTGTAAAACTTACAGGAAAACTTCGAAGACCCTAACAAGTATTACATGTGTGAATGATCACCGTCTCGAGTTGAGTCGATGTAGCCATGTCCGTAAGTCTGCATATACGCGAACCTAATCCCTGAGTTTTACAGTTATCGATCTGAAATTTTTCTCCAAGAAGCTGCTCATTTGTTGAAACCGTCAATATTGGACCCATATATTGGATATACATAGCTCTCATATACCATAAACTGATCGTTCAGAACCAAGACCTTCTATGGAAAACTTTTCTATTTGACAAGCTGTCGTCACGAAATTCGGAGAGGATTATTGCCCAACGGATCGGTATAATCTCCAAAGAAATTGTTCAAATCGGATCACTATAGCCTATAGCTGCCATACG
Organism: Bactrocera tryoni; assembly: GCF_016617805.1. Lineage (NCBI taxonomy): Eukaryota > Metazoa > Arthropoda > Insecta > Diptera > Tephritidae > Bactrocera > Bactrocera tryoni. Next base: position 17,377,106 of record NC_052503.1, on the reverse strand, counting down.
AACTGATCTTTCAAAACCAAGTTTTTGTATGGAAAACTTTTTTATTTGAAAAGATATTGTCCCAAAATTTGGGAAGGATTACTTCCCAAGAGAAAGTTGTAATCTCCAAAGAAATTGTTCAGATCGGATCACTATAGCCTATAGCTGTCATACAAACTGATCGTTCAAAAACAAGTGCTTGTATAGAAAACTTTTTTATTTGACAAGATATCGTCACGAAACTTGGCAAGGATTATTACCCAAGGGGACGGCATAATCTCCGAAGAAATTGTATAGATCCAACCAGTATAACCTATAGCTGCCATGCAAACTAGCCGTTCAAAACCAAGTCCTTGTATGGAAAACTTTTTTATTTGACAAGATATCGTCACGAAATTTGGCAAGGATTATTGCTTAAGGTATCGGTATAATCTCCAATGAAATTGTTCAGATCGAACCATTATAGCATATAGCTGCCATACAAACTGATCGTTCTAAACCAAGTCCTTGTATAGAAAAGTTTTTTATTTGACAAGATATCGTCACGAAATTTGGCAAGAATTATTGCTTAAAATATCGGTATAATCTCCAACGAAATTGTTCAGATCAGACTACTATATATAAGCTATATTCATATCTGTAAAATAGCATTATTTGTCTTATGTCTTTCAAAAACACAATATTTGAATAGAAAACTTTACATCGTACTAAAATATTACTACTAATTAATTTGTATTCAAATATGACTACTTTCTTCAGTGGCTTCCCATTCTCTTACATTCACGATGTTTCTAATTTTCCCCCTTTTCTGCTTCAAATTCACATCGGTTGTTGTTTTAAAGTTATATGTGGAATATTGTCTGCTTCGTCGTGTTCTTTCATTTGTGGTGTGGGTGTTTGTGTATTTTCGTGTTCTTGTACATTTCTTGTTAAAGCGTTATCAACGAGAAATTATTGTTTTTATTTACATACAAATCACGGGTGCGTTAAAGTTGGCTGCCGGCAGCGTCAACTGCTGATTTCTTATTCTGCCGCCAATTCACACTCTCTTGTCTGCAATTCAGCGTCGGCAGGCAGACACACAAAAGTTTAATCTACATATGAGTATGAAAATATGGGAGTGCATACAGGTGGTGTCCCTTAAAATGGGGAAATAAACCAATTTTGTTGTTGGATATATGTATATACTTTTATATCTGATCCGCGGTGAAATTGCAGCAAAAATGAAGAAAATATTAAAAAAGTAGCAAATATAAGATTATTTGAAGTCTCTGAAAGAAAATGAATTTACTAAATATGAATGCATAACTGGTTCTCTGAAAGTTAACTTCAAATAATATTAAAGAATGTTATGGAATAATTTAGAACTGTTATCGTTGCACGTTTTGCAATTAAATCAGAGTTTGAAAGAGTTTGAAGTCGAAAAGACTTAAAGTTTTGCCTAACGGGCATTCTTTTGGAGTCTGAGATTAAGAAAAAGTCGTTGGTTGCCACATCAGCATTATACATAGCTTGGGGGTGCCAGCAATTCGAAGTCCAATTCTTGCAATTTGCTTTAATTTTTAACACGAAACATATAGCGTCTTTACTGGGTGCTCGAAACCTCGAAATCGAACGCAGAATCACTCTCTCGATGAACAAAGACCAAACTCTTCAAGTCACTCATTATCCTCGACCTGCTATATCGGGGTGCGGAGGCATGGACGATGACATCTGAAGAGACGGCGGTATTACGAGTTTTCGAGAGAAAGGTTCTGATTACTATTCAGAATTTACCGTTATTAACAAATAAAGGGTGATCCATTTCGGGGATCCCTACTTGTTTAAAGAAAAAACGCAGAAACTTCAAATTTAATGGAGAATGTTTATTATCATTTGAAAGAACAGCCTTTGGCATATACTTTTTGAGTTTAATTTTTTCAAATGTTGGCCGCGGATGATCCTTCCCTTTCGATGACTCGTTCGAGCATTTCGACTGGTAACTGGCGAATGATACCCGCGATGTCTTTCTCCAGGGCCTGAGTCGAAGCGGCCTTTGAACTTTACATATTCTCACAGGAAAAAGTCTAACGGTGTGTTATCACGCGATCTTGGTGGCCAATCGACCGGACCAATACGTGAAATTATCTGCTCACCGAAGTGTTCTCTCAATAAAACTATTGAGTGATGTGCTGCGTGGGAATGGCGCCGTCTTTTTGAACCAAATGTCGCCGAGATCACGAGTTTCAATCTCAGGCATCAAATAGTCGGTTACCATGACGATTTCTATTCGACGATTCGACGCTATTGACGGCTATGTTCTCAATGTTATGTTATGTTATGTTCTTTTGAAAAAATATAGACCGATGATTCCAACGGCCCGCAAACCACACCAAATCCTTGTTTTTTATGGTTGAAATGGCAGCTCTTAAATCTCTTCAGGTTGCTCTGCGGTGTCCTACTTGACGATGTTTTTGCTTACTTGAATAATAATCTAATATATATGAACTTTCTATAGTGTTTCTATTTCATTGCACATAACCTGTATATAGCAAACACACATATATTTATAAATTTTCTTAATTGATTTTGCTGAGCTTTCAGCACAAGAATTGATATTTGATACGCTCATTGTTATTCATTTCGCGTGTGCGCTCAACACAATCGCTTAAGTGACCATGTTCTCACATTACTTTTCTGCAACAGTTGTTGTTATATCTTCATGGCTTTTCCTTTTCTCCTTTTGTTAATAATTTATTGCGATTCTATGGAAATGCTCGCTTGTGATTCTCATTCGCCTACACTTCGCTTAACACTTTTATTCGCTTGCAATTTACGTACATTTTCATACTTTCTTTTACTTCGCTCAGCGTGTCTCTGACATTTCCCTGTCCCTACTCGCACTTGCCTCTTGCCATATACTGCTACACATGCACACACATGCATATATACACATTTTTCATGGACACCTCATAATAAAAATCAATTTCATGTACATGTGCATCGATAACAGTAATTGTATGTCTGTATGTATGTCGGTATGTATTTACAAGTGATAGCGTTGTACACGAAGTAGTAGGTACACACACGTCAGTAAAAAAGGGAAAAATCGCAAAAAAACGTTCGTGAGCTATCTCATCATATCGACAACGCCGCCGCCACCAGCATTGGTGCCTACGTCTTTGGCGTTCACCGCCACCGCCTTCAGTCATCGTTCAGTCACACGACACAGGTGTAGTGCACTAAAACAGCTCAATTGAACACTTGCCGTGGCCGAGGCGGAACTTGTTAAGTGAAATATTTCGATTTCTGCGCTAAAACCTTCAAAAACACAAACAAAAACAAAAAAAAAAAACAATAACAATAACAAAACCAGCAACTTTCGCAAAAAAGCCAACGAAAGCGCAAGCTCAAGTGGAAGTTCCAATTTGGCCGACGTTATTGGTCTTTTCCTCTCTATTTCGGTTTCGGTTTGTGTTCGCAGAATGACGGTTCATTTCGGTCAATGCTTGATTTTATGCAACAACAACAGTCATTGAAACGTGATCGGTATAATTTTATTCGAATCGCAAACGTCTGTCAGTGTTGTTGTTGTGCGGGTGCCATCGGAAGTAAAAGTGTTGTCATTATTAATTGGCATTGAGAGAGTGAAACTCTTCTTCAACGAATATTTTATTTTTGTTTTTTGTCAATTTTATATTATTTTAATTTATTTTAACTAATTTGTGTGTTGGTGTTCGGGAGAAATGAAAGTCTACTCCATCAAAATGGTAATTTGGCTTGTAATCTCTTTAAAGGCATATCGTAACACATGACCATATTAATAGTCTGGTCAATAAAGGGTGTCTTCGTGGAATATAGTTTTATATAATATCATAGGTATATAGTTTTATTCCAAATTAGTTTTTTCCTAAGTATAAATTTGATGGGAATTTGCATTTATTTTATGGATATTTGAAAGCTATTGAGATAAGGTTTATGTATTAATTAAGTCAATGAGAAATATGTCGCTAAGAAAGCGAAAATAAGAGAATACGTTAATTTCGGCTGAATTGTAGTTGAAGCTGAACTAATACCCCTCACACGTATATATATTTCTTATGGCATAAAAGGGTATAAAAACATTTTTTTCTTGATTTAGATCGAACAGTTTGTATGGCAGCTATATGCTATAGTGGTCTGATTCGAAACATTTGTTCAGAGATTGTAGCGTTGCCACGGCAAATAACTCATGCCAGGTGAAGATATCTCGTCAGATAAAAAAGTTTTTCATACAAGGACTTGATTTTTATCGATCCGTTTGTATGGCAGCTATATGTTATAATGGTCCGAACTGAACAATTTGTTCGGAGATTGTACCGTTGCCTTGGGAAATAATTCATGTCAAATTTCGTGAAGATATCTCGCCAAACAAAAAAGTTTTCCATACAAGAACATGATTTTGATTGATCAGTTTGTATGGAAGCTATAAGCTATAGCGGTCCGATCTAAACAATTTATTCGGAGATTATACCGTTGCCTTGGGGAAATAATTCATGCCAAATTTCGTGAAAATATCTCGTCAAATAAAAAAGTTTTCCTTATAAGGACTTGGATTTTGATTGATCAGTTTGTATGGAAGCTATACGCTATAGTGGTCCGGTCTGAACAATTTGTTCGGAGACTGTATTGTTACCTTATACAATTAACCATGCTAAATTTCATGAAGATATTTCGTCAAATAAAAAAGTTTTTCTTATAACGACTTGCTTTTGATTGATCAATTTATGTTTTCATATACTTCCCCACCTACCGTATAATCCAGATGAGGCGTTTAGAGAAATTTGCTTGTATCTGCTTTAGATCTAGAAGGAAACCATTTTTTTTCGAGAAAGTAATAAAATCCTGAAAATAATACATAACGGTTATTTTAATACAATGTATTTCCTAGATGTGCCGGTCTTGTTGCCTTGTTTTAGAGTGAAACCCCTTACTTAGTCTGTTATCGCTTCAGGGTGCTATTTTAAATCTTCACTAGAATTCGTCAATATATTAAATTTTTCCTTTCTTCACTGTCTTAAGAGTTTGAAACTTCAAGAATTATGTTGTAGAGTTCTTCAAGGATTTCAAAATTCGAATATATTAATTTACTGATGCTTTGCCATATTGATTGTTCAATCTATCAGTTTTTGTAGAATGTGAAAAAAACATATTTTTAACAAGGATTTTTAGGATATTTGAAGCTTTCAAAATTTAGTGTTATTTATTTGTTGTGTATTTAATAAAAAATAAATATATTTTTTACCTGTTTTGTCTCTTTTCAGACGACTCTCATAACGCTATTGAATCTAACTCTTCACAGGCAAAATGGAGAAACCCATACATCCGACGCCAGTTGGTAAAGTTTCGCAAATTGCGAATCTCTTCCAGCGCAAACCCATCGAAATACAACCGGTCGAACAGTTAAGCGCCGCAGCCGCTGCTGCTGCTGCTGCTGCCGCCGCCGCTGCCGCCGCAGCTAATCAGCAACAACAAGCCGGAGGTGGTGGAGTCGGCATACCAGCCACCGTTGTACGCACTGAATCACATTCGGCGCGTTTCAATAATGCACGAGCCCTCTTCGAGAAGCTCGGCGTAGAGAATAACTCAAATTCGAATGTGAAAATGTCACGTTCTGGCTCGCGTGACGATAATCTCTGCGAAGGTAATAGTTCGGATCGTTCGTCGTCGCGTTCGTCAGATCGTTCGATATCGCCACCGAAACGACGCTCACCATTTCCACCCGGTTGTAATGTGGCCGCTTCATTGGCGAATAATAATAATTGTGCACCGCCACCACAGCTGAATGGTGGTTTGGCGCTGAGTAACAGTAAATTTATCGTAGAACCGGGTGCGAAACTACATCACAATATAGCACGTCACAAATCGGAAGACGGTGTGTTGAGTGGTCCATCGGTGGGCGGTGTGAGTGCCATACTCTCAGCCGGTGGCGGTAGTGTCGATAAGCCGGAGAAACCGGAACGTAAATTCAATTCACGCGAATTAATCGAAAAGCAAAAGAAGTGGACTTCACATTTTACAAAAACAAAATCAAATCGTACGCATAGCGATCAAAATCGCTGTGACATCATACGCACCGTGCCCGGCACCACGCTCTTTTCCAGCTCGGCCATACAGATGAAGGAGAAGGAAAAGGAGCGCGAAAAAGAGAAAGACAGAGATAGAGATCGTGAACGTGATAAAGAGCGTGATCGGGAAAAGGATAATGCCAATATTGCCATAACGATGGCCTCTCCAAATGCCAATCATAAGCCCAATGCTGCCAACTCGGCTGTATCCGCCATGGAACAGTTACGTTCACCTATCTTAGCGGCTGCTCAACAGCATCAGCAACCGCAGGATCATCCACCCAGTCCACCGGTACGTCATACAGTCGTACCACCGGAAATAAAACCGCGTAGTACCAATAAAATTGGTAGCCCCATCAAATCGCCACCATTGCCACCCATACCAGCTGCCAAACCGAAGAACGTCAGTCCGGTTAAATTCAATCCGGAACGTGTACGTTCGCCTACAAAGCTGCCCGATGTGTCGTCTCAACCACCGCCGCCACCTGCCAAATCGGCAGCTGTCACCGCAGCTCTACAGCGTTCACTACTAGATGAACAACAAGCTGCAGCCGCCGCCGCTGCTGCCATTTCGTCAAATGCGCCAGTACCACCCGAGAAGCCACGTAAAAAATCCATTGATCTCATTGAGGGCGAAGAACGGCTGACGCCATCTTCACCCACCTCAGCTACATTCCAATATATCGCGGTTGCCGCAAAGCGTGGCTCAGTAGACAGTCTAGGTGGTGGCGCTAACGGGCTGAGTGGTAGTGTTAATTCGGCTACATCGTCTTCGCCAGCCGCCAGCGCATCGTCCGGTCCTTGTTCACCGGTTTACACCGAGGATGAGAAGCAGGAGAATGAATCGACTGAGAAATCGGAAATTCAGCAGTATTACAACAGTATGCCACGTACACGTCGCAGCGATAACGAAGGTGAGTGGTGCACTGAATTCTTTATACGCATTTTTAATAGATGTACTATTCGCGTACTTTGGTAGTGAAACCGCGCAATTACAGAGGAATTGTCCATAAAGAAACAAAAAATAACAGCTCGCAAACGTAGGTCTACCTTCAAATTTGTTTATATTCCTCTGGTTATATCCGAAATCACTTCATTTAGTGCTGTAATATCCGTATAACATCGAGTTCTTGCTTAGCGTGGCATTGTAGAAGTTCCGTTAGAATATGCCGTCTGTTAATATTTGATAAATTTTACTATTTTCTTCACTGGTTCAGAAACCTTTATCCGACTATTTTCACATGTCACTTTTAAGGATTACTCTTAAGATCCATGACGTCGTAGCTGAAATCCCATTGCTCGAGCTCGCTATGTTATAACCTCCATAGTCGTGGTCTTTAGATCATGTCCTCAAAACGCTTGAAGGATTATCCTCAAGAAATAGGTAATTTTCGACTTCTTCGCCGCAGGTTCTCCGATTTAGTCCACAGTTTCGATTGTCCTTTGGTGTTTGCTATGTAGCAGTGAAACCTCGGTTTGTCGACATTACCGAAACGACACAGAAACTACTTCGTATTGCACCGGCAGTTTGTAACACCTAGAAAGAAATATCGGAGACCATATAAAATCAGCGTGGGGAGCTGAGTTGATTTAGCCATATCCGTCGATCTGTACGCCCGTCTGATGCTGTATACGCGAACTAGTTCCACAGTTTTTGAGGTATCGATTTGAAAATTTGAATACGTAATTTTCTCTCCGAGAATTTGGCCATTTGTCGGAAATGCCGATAAAGAACCACAATAGTGTATATCAAAATCGAGTTCTTATATCTCCTTCTATGTTCTTTACTTGCGTAGAGACCTCTTGCGGGGTTATAGCCGAGTTTACAACAGCGCGCAAGTCATTTTTCCTTTTCGCTTGTCGCCAACTGGGGGCTGCAAGTGTAACCAGGTCTTCTCCACTTGGTATTCCAACGAGGTGGCGGTCTTCACCTCCTTTCCCTGGCGGGTACCGTGACTAATACTCTCAGAGCTGGAGTGTTTTCATTCATTTGGACAACATGACTTAGCCAGCGTAGCCGCTGTCTCTTAATTCGCTGAACTATGTACTATCGACTGCGGTATACGCCGTTGCTAATGCGCCATATAAGTATCATCGCCAGAACCGTTCTCTCGAAAACTCGTAACGCCGACTCATCAGATGTTGTCCTCGTCCATGGCTCTAGACCATATCGCAAGACGGTGATGATGAGTGACTAGTAGAGTTTGATCTTGAGAACTTTGCTTCTCAATCACACAGCTTCCGGTCTTAGACCAAGTATCCTCTGGGTAGCCAACACATCCGTTAGAATTGTGAACCCGGAATTCTTTGTGAGTTATCGATTTAATCTTCAAACTAAAATTTTTATATTCAAGTCTTAGAAAAGTCCAGAATATAAAATACCGCAAAGTGTCTGCAAATAGCACGAATAGACCATCATTGTCCATACACAAGCCCCCACTAGTAGCCGTATTTATTTCAGTGGCCCTCTTGTCGCCTCGCATTGCACACATTGTGTCCGTGCCATTTATGGTTACCCACCATAAAAAGTCTAAAAATACACTCACCTCACCGCTTTATGACATAATTTTAAGTCTAAGCTCTTGCGAGCATATATTCTCACTCATATGCACATCCATTGGGTTCAAGCACCTTACAGCGCGGTAGCTGACGACGACTAAAACATTGTCACTGCAGCCACAGCGGCTTTCGGCGTTCGGCTTTCGCGCCGCCCCAACAACACGAACTTGTTTACAAACAATTGTTCCGTGCCTAACATAACGTTGTTGACATAGAAATAGGTAATTCATTGTAATTCACAAATGCTACCTGCCCGCTCGCATGCGCTCACCCACCCGTGCGTCGCCCTCACATGGCTCCAACGCGCCTTTCAATATCCGCCTGTTCGGTGCGGCCCTTTTTTGCGCATGTGAGTCCAGACACCGTTGCTATTGTTGTTGTAGGAGGAGGCGGGTTAGGCAATCCGAGCAGACAAATTCCAATATGGGTCAAACATCATTTCAACATCAGCGACACGAACACCAAAAACAACACTAACAACAGGCGAGAATTGCATGCGCATGGAGAAAAAATGGCAATAAAACGATGAAAAGTAACAGTAGCCACACAACAATGACAACGACAATGCCCATTTCAAATGCAGCCGTCGAGTGTGGAGCGGCATCTTTGTCCGCCGCGCGCTCTCGGGGTGCTAGTTTGATTTGTAATTTTTTCTTTCCCATTTTGGGCCAGCTTTTGTGGCATGTCTGTAATGCAATAACAAATCCAAAGCGCCAAACGGCTTCACTGCCTCTTTGTAAATATGTATATATATGTGTATATATAATCGCACCGATTGTTGTCCCTAACTTCTGATTAAGCATTCACTGGCTCCGAGTCATTCTAGTCACTCGCTGGTGGCGCGGTCCCGTGCTTGGTCTCCCATGTGTGTGTGCACTTGTCGAGCCACCTTCAACACGTTCGACCACAGGCTTTATAATATATTATACATACATATATACAGACCTATGTATAGTCATACATGCATTTATATGTTATGTGCGTTTGTATGTTTGCGTCGCGCTTTGTATGTTGTTGAAAATTGTATTAATGCCAGATTAAGAATTCCGCCGCTTGCAATGATGCGTTTCTGATTAAGCATTCGCGCTTTTTACACAAACATATACATACACACATGCATACAACAGCCAGTTAGCGTGCATTGCACTGTACACTGCGAAAAATAATTTGAGGTTAGGTTTCATAAAAATTAAAAAATTAAAAATTTCCATTGTCAGATGAATTATTAGCGGAAGAACAGCGGCAAGCAGAAAGTAGTAGAAAGCGTACGACTGAAACTTGATTTTTTTTTCCAAATTTGTTATTATTATTAAGTGTTTTAACTAAATGTGAAACTAAACCGATCAGTCGTTTGATTTTAGATCAGTACCACTTAACGGGTTTTTTCAATAGGGACGCTACAAAAGTAAACCGTTCAGAACAACAAACGACGCCTTTTTTTTCCCCCCGCTCTTTTGACATTTCTCTTCAGTAATGTTTGCTATTTCATTATGGAAAGAAATACGATTCAACCACGAGTCGAAATTATCAAAATTTACTAGCGAAATTCGGAGTCAGTGGCGTCAACTTTAAGAGCGCTGCGCCCAATTTATGGTCGTCATAATCGTCCTGTGAGATTAACAATTGAGCGTCTAGTGGAAAAATTTGAATCTACAGGCACAGTACAAAATGTGCCCGTGCCAGTGAGACAAAGAAGTGGCCGTAGTCTTAATCAATTGAGAATCATCAGTCTCTCTCACGTCGTTTTCAAGCTTTGTGACGTCGTTGTGGCGAATTTGCGAAAAGATCTTGACCTAAATCTTTAGATCAAATGGACGCAAGGACCGAAGCCGCTTGACCACCACAATAGTCCTATGTTCGTGAATTGGGCTGAGCAACAACTTGAAAATGATCCGGATTTTCATCGAAAAAACATATTCTGCGGATGAGGCTCATTTCTGGCTGAATGGCTTTGTCAATAAGCAAAATATGCGTTATTGGTCAGGCAGCAATCCACACGTACTCCATGAGTCACCATTGCATCCCGAAAAAAATACGGTTTGGTGCGGTTTGTGGGCCGGCGTTCTCATTGGGCCGTACTTCTTCAAGATCGAGACGTTACTGTGTGTAATGAGGATCGCTACCGCTCAATGATAACTGACTATTTTTCGCCCGAATTGGATGACTTGGACTTGGATAACATGTGGTTCCAACAGGACGGCGCCACAAGCCACACAGTGAATATCAGAATCGATTTATCTGAAACCAATGTTGATGAATGTGTTATCTCACGAAATGGCCCAGTCAATTGGCAGCTCGATCTTGCGATTTGACGCCGTCAGGCTATTTCCTGTGGGGTTAGCTCAAGTCTATGGTTTATGCCAACAATTCAGCGACGATTGATGAACTTCGTACGAATATTGAACGTAAAATTGCAGCAGTATCGTGCGATTTATGCTTGAAACTCGTCGAAAATTGGGTTCAAACATGTCCGAAATCGAGTTCCATACATAATGTCTTCGAATGTACTTTCACAGGAATAAAGAATTTAATTTCATATCCCAAACCGTTTTTGTTTTATTTAAAAACTTTTGTAGCGCTCTTATTGAAAAACACGATATTTGAGTGTTATGCGTCGTTTGCACGAAGTTATTATGTAAAAAGAGGCCGGAATTATGGGCCGACAACACTTGATTTTCGCACCACGTCGCATACTGCGTTGATTCTTGGTGAGTTTTGCGCCAAATTTTCAACCAAAATCATGCCGCAACCACTGTATTCCCTTGATTTAGCTCCGTGTTACTTCTGGCTATTCACCAAACTCCAATGACCGCTCCGGGGAAACCGTTTAGAGTCCATTGTAGGCATTAAACGTGAATCGCCAAGCGCATTGAAGGCTATTCCGGAAATTGCCTTTAAGAACTGTTTCAAGGATTGGAAAAAACGTTGGCACAAATGTATTTGCGCCAAGGGGGATTACTTTAAGCGGACGACATAAATTCTGAAGAATAAATAGTTTTAAAATTATGAACAAAGTCTTACTATTTTTTGCCCGTAGTATAATATACTTCATAAAGTCTTCGATATTTCTACGATATTTCCTTCTAGTTGTTACAAACTTCGTGGTTAACCCTGTTCAGTGTATAAAAAGTTCGTGCTTATCGTTTGACCCTCGTAGACGCAGAGTAACTGTATCATATGTCATATATGTATGTATGTTTGTACATTACTCATATAAATATTTACATTGTGGCAACAAAGTTTTTATATCTCTTAACATTATATATGCACGTTCATATATACGAGTATATATGTACATATATTTATTTGGAAGCCTACTGATGCGTGCTTGTGTGTGTGATCGCCAGCATTTATCCGTAAGCTTATGTTATTAAAAGTTTTTGCTTGCGTTACTACAAATACATTGCAAGCTGAAAGCTATATCCTGACTGTGGGTAGGCTGAGAGAAACGAGACGCAAGCACAAATGTATGAAAGCAAAATATTTTGTATAAATGAAAGTAACCAAAGTCATACTTGTGTATGGGTAAATGAAAGCAGCGATTACATAACGACTTAGGCTATAAAGCGTGTCTGCATTGTTATTGTTAAGTAAAAAGGATTTTCAATACAATTATTCTTTATGGCTGTGTATAGCGTGTGTATAGCGAGTATATTTCCTTGGTATCCGTTTAATTAAAAAAAATTAAATGTAGTTTTGTTTGAAATATTTCAAAGCTTCGTTTTCGAACTTTGCATTTGAAAAAAATGTTTGTTCGAATGAATATTGAAGTTGCTGGCTTTTATGGTGGTATTCTATGTTGGAGGCCTGCTATTAGACAATATTATTTCATATTCTGCTTGGTAGGCTCAATAAGGTTTTTGGAAGCTTTGTTGAAGTTCGAGTGTGAGTTAATATGAAAATGGATCCCTAAGGGGAACGAACTTTGAGTTCGAATAAAATAAATTGAGAAACTTTTTCGTAGTGACTTATTTAGACTTATTATTTTGCAAAAAAAAAAAAAAAAAAATGTATTCGTCCGCTTGGCGACCTAGAATGACTCAGGCCAATATTTGATACCTTGTCCTGCTGAAAATCGCATTCCGCTGATTGCGTTCTGCATTGACCTCAACAAATCAGAAGTCAGAATGGACAAAGTCTGGGCTGTTAGCTGTTTTCCTAATTTATTTTAATCGGCCTTGTAGCATAAGGTCGAGCGTTGTCATATCTGGTTGCAAATTCCGGACTTTCTCCGCAATCGCTTGCTTCCATTAGATTAGTTATTGTCTGTAGTGTTCTTCATTGATGCTTTCTTTCGGCTTCAGAAGCTCATAATACAGCACGGCCTTTCTGATTCCATCAAATGCAGAATATTAGTTTCTTCTTCTTCTTTATTGGCGTTGACACCGCTTATGCGGTTAATTTCCGAATTTACAACAGCGTCCCAGTCGTTCTTCCTTTTCGCTGTTTGGCGCTAATTGGAGATGATTCCATCAAATGCAGAATACTAGTTTCTTCTTCTTCTTCTTTATTGGCGTTGACACCGCTAATGCGGTTATAGCCGAGTTTACAACAGCGCGCCAGTCTTTCTTCTCTTTCGAGGTTTAACGCCAATTGGAGATTACACGTGCATCCAGGTTCTTCTTCACCTGGTCTCTCCAACCGAGTGGAGTTCTTTCTTTTCCTGTGCTTGCCTTGGCGGGTACTGCGTCAAATACTCTCCGAGCTGGTGTGTTTTCGATCCATTCGGACGACTTTGTTATTATGGCTATTCGGCTTTACCAATGATTTGGCTGGTTAACCAGGTTTTCACATGTGTTTTTGTTTTTGTTTTGTTGTTGTAATGCATCGATTTCCCATCACCAGTCAGAATCCTTTACAGAAACGACTTCCTTTAGTATAATTCAAGCATTATTTCTGACATTCTAAATCGTCTCTGAACATCTATCGGATTCAGTTCATATGACAGCCAATTTCCTCGCTTTCGTAGTTATCCGACTGCTTTTAAATGTTTTAAAATGGCTGTTTGAGTGACTCCCACATAGTCTATGAGTTCTTTTTGAGTTTGGCAACAATCTTCATCGAGTTTTTGGTAGCCTCTACGTTCTTCGTCTTCTAAGCCGAAATCATTACTTTAAATTCTTGCAAATCATTTTCGATAAGATTGATCAGTTGCGCGTTTGCACTATACACTTCCACCGAAAAGCGATGACTTACGGCTGAGGTTTACTTCATATTAATGCTATGAAGAAGAACTTCACGCTAAAACACTTTTTCGGGTATAAAGTTGGGCATATTTGTGTGAAAAATTTTTTGTGGTTTACGTTTAAAATGAATGACATATGTTTGTATGTATGTATGTATACCGAAACAGCTGCATTCTAACTCTTAGTTCTTTAACGCATGTTCGGAATATTTGAAGAATGGAATAATAATCAAAAACACACCATCTATTGGAAAACTACATATGTATACAGGAAAAATTCCTCATAACCGGACAACCACAGTGTTTTGTCCGGTTAAGGCAGCTGTCCATATAAGAGGACGTAACAAAAACGAGTGTTCAAAATTAATTCTTAGTGTTGGAAGCTTCTGAGGCGTCCGGTTATGAGAGGTGTTCGGTTATTAGAAGTGTTCGGTTATAAAGACTGTCCGTATATGTATTATACATATACATAAAGGGGTTTGAAAGTCTATTTTCAAAATTTATTCCTTACTGCAAAACAATCTATTGTTTTAAAGTGCAATCGATGTTAAAAAAAATAAAACCAATGATATTTTCATCGAGTTCTAAACCTGTCCGTATGCATGACGTCAAAAATAGGTGAATAAAGCTGATTGAAAGTCGCGATATTAGGACCAAAATCGAATTCGAAGAGTTCAAATCTTGGGAAGAGAGAACACTTCCACACCAATCAACTATTTTTTAAATAAATAAGGGAAATATGTAAAAATATTATATTTTCGATTTTTTACTTTTAGTTATAAAAACTTGGCTTTTCAATTTTCGAAGCACTCAAAAACTTATATAAAATATTAAAGTAAATTCAAGGTCAATGTAAAATATAAACTGGCTTGAGCCAAGAAAATTTAAAACTTTCTCTTCAACAATCATTAAATTATTATTGCTCAACATTTTTGAAACTTTTACATTTCTAAAGCAACATAAATTCAACAACAACAACTTCACTGCAGTGCAAGTCATAAAAAACGGCGATAATATCCAATTTGATAAGATAAAAGTTCGCTGATAAATTTCTTTAAAGAAAATAAAAAATTAGAATAAACGTGAGTGTTATGAGGGCGCAGTCGAGGGAGATAATGAAACAATTTCCTTTAAAAATTTAGTGTATAGATTTTTGTTTTTGTATTGATTTCCATCAAATTTTTCGTGCAGCAGCGCCCTTCTATTCTAACTTCCACCCACTTGACGCGCCCACCCACGCCTTGCTTTGCCACTAACAATAATTTTCCATTTAATACAGTTATTCACCGCATTAATTTTGTTGTTATTATTTTGTTTGTTTGAGAGACAAAATTAAAAGCTTTGTCGGTCTTCTTTTCCCAACTAAACGTGTGCATTGAGCTGTTGTGTGTATGTGTAACAACTCTACACGCGCTCTTTGTTCTCTCATTGGTTTTTCAACAAGCTTTTGCATCGTTCAAGTGTTGTTGTGTGAGTGCGGAGAGTTTTTCTTATGTACAGTATAACAGTTTGGCAGGTTTAATATTGAGCTTTTAAAGCTATTTGCTCACTTATTTTTAACGGTAGATGTCGCTTAAAGCGCTTCCGTTGTGAATTTCACTTTCCGAAGCTGTTGTAGAGTTTCATATACTCATGTTCAGAGATGTGTTTATAAAATAATATTTATTGAAGATTTGTGCTTGTTTTTTTTTTTTTTTATTGAAGACGCTCCTTTTCGTTTGAGTATTACTGAAGAAAAAAATATTGGTTTAATGTTTTTTGGTTAAAAATTAAATTTTTTTCCGTTTCCATCAAACTTTGGAGACAATCCCCATGTGACAGCTATAACATCGTCGGTTTTGAAAGTTAAGTTCTCTGTTTATGACGAAAAATATCAAAATATTCTGAAATTTTTCCTCGTTTTTTGGCGAATCTTTTACTTTTGAAAACCATTTATTGAGAAAAACCAGCCAATACATTAAATTTTTCTCTCCGCTTTCTTTTTTCGGAGGGGGTTTTAACCAGAAATATATAAAGTTTAAGCTTACATGTATCAGTCATGGTTTTCACAGAGACGTTACTCACAAGTTGTGTTATTGCTGTTGTAAAATCATACCCTAAGTCAATTTGAACGAGTTGTCAGTCCGTGGCCGCATAAATATCTGTGTCCATACCAATCGCATGTACTCGACGGTCATTGAACATGCCTAATAAATTTATATAACCTTAACTCACTTGTATATGAAATATTTTTTCTCAGAAACTACTCAAACAATTTCAACCGAATTCCTGATATCCTTATCCATTATCCTGATATCCTTATCTTACATTGCGAAACAGGGCGAAATCTATCAACGTCTATCAAGCCCCCAGCTACTGAATATTTGGACTTGAGTACTAAACGTCAGATCTATTGTATACCAAGAGTGGCTTTCACAGATACGTTCCTCATAAGTTATTGTTATTGTTGTTGTTGCAGTGAAAGTAAACATTCCCTAAGTAACTTTGAGGAATGTGTCCAATTTGATCGCCTTTGGTTGGTCACAAATCACTGTCTGTTTCAGTGCACATAAGCGACTGTCGTCGGAAGGTTAGGCTAAGTTAGGTTAGATGGCTGATCAAAGATGGCACGTGGCCTACTATATGTAGTCTTTTGTGAGGCCATAGAATAGAAGAACTGTTGTGTTCGAACTTATAAAATAGCAAAACGCTTAGTCGCCACACGCGCACAGGCGTTCAATTTCCATTCCCGCCAGCTCGGTGGGATGTCTCGAGGTATGTGCTCTTAACTTTTAAGTCTTGACCTCCCAAACGCGGGTCAGTCAAGAGGGAAGTGTTGAGTTGTTTCCACCTCATCTTCTTTCATACAGCTTCGGCAGATGGTGTTTGGCAGAATTCCCAGCCTCCCTGCATGGACGCCAATAGGGACAATGGCCCGTTAAAAGCCCCAAACTAGGGAGAGAGTAGCCTAACTGAGGGTAAAGAGATCAGTAGGTCTCTTGCGATCGGTCTTGGCCAAAAGGCTTTTGCGACAGCGCATGTACCGTTAATGGCCCAGCGCAGGCCAAGTTTCCGCGAAGCACAGCTATCTGGTAATAGAACACAGGATTATACGGGAGCACCGACCCGCTCCTATGCTAACGATAGCGGTTCTAGGCCGTCTTTTGTTGCTAGCTTATCAGCTTAACAGTTTCCTGTGATTCCACTGTGGCCTGGCACTCACATCAATCTTATCATCTTCGTCGGAAGGTGTCTGATAAGTTTTTTAATCTTCTCCTACTCCTATTTTGGCGACTTGAATCTTCTGCTAAATATAGTTTCTATTCTATTCTCACTTGTATATGATAACCTCTGTCTGATTTATCTTTTCCATTAGTCATGATCTCTATATGATTTGAAGTAGTTTACCCAACAATTCGTTGAACATGACAAATTTCTGCTTGCCGCAGTGTTAGCCCGAGAACAAGGCGTCGTCTATGACACAGTCGCTGCTATCATCATTTTCCGCTGTTTAATAGCTTTTGTTGTATTTGACGTGCACATGTTGTCCTCTTTCCAGTGGGGCACGATCAATAATACAAGCTTTTGTGTGTGTGTGTGTGTGTATTCGCGTCAGCTGCCAGCCGCCAAAACGAACACTCACAGCAGAGTGGCGATCACATTCGCATGTTGACTGATGGTTACTTGCTGACGTCAAAAAACTCAAAATTTTCATAATTTTCCGAAAATATTCCAACAACAAAACTGCTTTATTTCTCTGACTTTTTCGCTTGGAAACATCGCGTCCATTAGTCTTGTTAAAGGGTAGCATTTTCTTTATTTAAAAGACTTCTGATTTCGTGCAAAAAGTTGGAAAGTTTTTACAAAATTTTATGCCACGAACAAGCATTGACACTTAATGAAATGTTCGTCTCTTCTGCCGTCTGACGATGAGCACGCACGTATTGCCAAATTGAATTTTCGTGGAAGTTCATTTAAGTTTTTTTAGCTCACGAGTCTGTATTTAGGTATAGACGAGTGTTGATTTTGAAATATTTGCGAGTGTGTGGCTTAGGTGCTAACTGCGAGGGCTGGAGGAAATGACACGTCTTTTTGTCTGGCGTCCGTTCTGATTGCTTAGCCATTTGGCACGGTAATTAAAAAAATATACAAAAATATATTTCGGCATTAAAATTAGAATATGTGCCCCGATTTTTTTTCTCGCTTTTTTGTTTTTTTTATATTTTTTTTTTTTTATTTTGTTTTTATTTTTTATTTTTTTTTTTTTTTATTTTTTTTTATTTTTTTTTTTTTTATATTTTTTTTTTTTTATATTTTTATTTTTTTTTTTTTTTTATTTTTTTGGGTTTGTGATTCACATTAACATTTTTTGTTTGTTGTTGTTTGTATTTTTTTTTTGTTAACAGCAACATCTTTTCTTTTTTCATATAATTGGTCATGTGAAAGTTTTCTTTTATTTATTTTATAATAAATTTTTATACTCATGCAATGTGCTTGATGAAATTTGGTAGGCTTTTGCTAAGGAACGCGCAAAAAAAAAAATGTACGAGTTCGTAATTGGTCCACTTCCACTGCCTTACGAAACCGTAAACCTATAAAGTGTCATAATTAAACACTGAATTAAGGTGTTACATGGGTTTCCTCGGGTTAAAAAGCAGCCTTTTTTCCAATAATTTTTTCTTACATTAAAAATTAAATATTTGATTAGAATTTTGTATTGTTACAAACATACACTTTTAAGAAAGAAATTCTGAAAATTTCGGAAAAAATATTTTAAACTCGGCCATAGCGACGTCATTACCGCTGATCCCTCGGAAAAGAGATGGGCCCGCGTTGGCAGGAAAACTCCTTACAGGAACATTTAAAGTGAATAAAATACGTGTTTTAGTTTAAAAAAGTCTTAATTTAAGAACTTGGATGAAGGAAAAAAAATCTGAAAATTGCATTTTTGGCAGACATTTTTATAAAAATGAAAATTTCAGTGATAATTTCGAAATTTTTTTTTTCAAGTAGTTGTAATCAAAAAAAAAACCCCTTGTCCAAGTCTTTAAGAATTGTATTTCAAAAACTTGTGTAAAATTTCATAAAGATCGGTTGATTAGTTCTCGAGATCTTGTCAACCGACTTCAAAAACACAGTTTCGAGAAAAACGCATATAAAATTTTGGGTGTTTTGAATAGTTAAACTTAGAAAATAAAAAAAAATATTTTTTTTTTCTGGAATAGTATAACCCCTTAAGTTATTTTTTCTGTAATTTATTTAATTTGTAGTACTTTTTAATTATTTAAAAAAATAATAAAAGCTTACTTTTTTATTTTTTTTTTCAAGCTGTTCATTAATTTTTATTATGTATAAAAAAATTAAATTTTCAAAATTATTACTTTTATTAATTAATTTAATTTTTTTATTAATTTTGTTTACCTTAGTTTGTAAATTATTTCTCATTTAAAATTTTTATTGTATATTATAAATTCTCATTAAGAATTTTAATTAATTAAATTTTAAAAACTTTTTTGAATTATTTTAATAAATTATTTTTATTTTTTTAAATAATTTTTTCTGAAAATGTTTTATACATATATGTATTTTTATATTTTTTTAATAAATTTTTATAATTTAATTTTTTTACTTTATTGCCTTAATTTTTAATATCTTTTAAATAATTTTTTTTAAATATGTTTTTTTTCATCATTTTTATAGTTCCTTTTTTTACTTTATTTGCCTTAATTTTTAATATTTTTTAAATAATTTTTTCATACATCTTTTTTAAATATTTTGTTTTAATATTTTTTTTAAATAATTGTTTAATCATTTTTTCATACATCTTTTTTAAATATTTATTTAAAAATATTTTAATTCATTTTTTAATTTTTTTTAAATACTTTTTTTTTAATTTTTAAATAATTTTTTATAGGTTTTTCTTTTCACTTTATTTGCCTTAATTTTAATGAATATTTCATTGGAATATTTTTTATTATAATTTATATGCTATTAATTAAACTTTTTAATAATGTGGTGTTTTTTAAATTAATTTAATTTGCAAAACTTTTTAAGCAAAATAATTAAATTAATTGAAACTTAGTAGTATAAATTTCTTAGTTTTTAAATGTTTTTTGTAGGATTTATTTGTGTTTTTTTATGTTATATATTTTTATATCTTATATATTTTTTTTTTTATTTTTTATTTATTTTTTTTTATTTTAATTTTTTTTATTTTAATTTTTTAATTTTTATTTTTCTATTATTTTATTTTTTTTTTTTACTTTTGTTTTTTTTACATTTTTTTTTATATATTTATTGTATTTATGGGTTTTGTATGTTTTTTTTATACTGTTTTTAGTTTTTTATTTTGAATTATAGATTTTTGTTGAATTTTTGGGTAATTTTTATAATAATATTTGTTTTATATACTCTGTGTGCGAATTTCTATCTTAACTTTATTGAAAACAATTAATTTTTTAGTTTCTATGCTGCCTTCTTCCCATATTTTTTATAAATCTATATTTAAATTAAAAAAAAAAATTTGTTTTTAAATGTCTTGTATGTCTGGTAAGAGCTCTCTGTTTTCAGTTATATATATTTACAAATATATGTGTATAATATGTATTTATTTTTGCGCTCCCTAAGTACCTATAATACCATGTGACCTCCACTTTACACCATCCACGCGCCACATATTTGCAACTCGCCAGCGTTCAGGCAATTAAGACGTGGAGTACGTGCCGTGCATTTGTCTCTCCTCGTTGAGAGCAATAAATTAGAGCACTATATGCTTTTGCACTTGCAGCTTCGACAGTACTCCAACACCAACACCCCTTTTTTGCAGTGTCTGCAATTTAAATTCTATTTTTTATTATTTTCTTTTTTATATGTCTCTCCTTTCCACGTCCCTTCTGTCACAGTGCTTCCCCTCCACTTCTATGCGCTTTCGTTGACTTCAACTTTGCGTACTAGAGTAGAGCGTACTTTGTCTAAAACTGCTCGCGCCTTCGTAGCCGGCAAATCTTTTTCTCGCAGCCAAAATGCTGGTGGGCACAACGCCAGCGAGAGTCTAAATCGTCTACACACTGTGTACTTCGTGTGGTCCACTAAGCGCTCAGCTCCCCGCCTAGAATGTGCTTGCAAGATCACTTGGCGATCATCGCCCTGCATCTGCACAGGAAGTTGTTGTACATACATACATATGTTGTGACTGATGCTCGGCCACGAACGTCAAAGCCAATTTGCTCTCGTTCGCCACCGCCGTTCGCCGGCATTCGGCACATTGCCTTGCTGCAGCACTTTCAGTTGGACGCTAACTGTATTTGCGCGCACATATTCTAAATCGTCCGGATGTGTCTGAACGCACGCGATCCGTACGCTTTAGGCTTCGACGTTAAATAGAAAAAAAAAACGAAAAGAAAACAACACAAAAAGCAACAACAACTAAAGATATAAAAATAATCATTGTGCATTTTCGCAATACAAAATCCGTTTGTGCCTCCACGAATTTCATATGTATGTATGTATGTGTTGAATAATGTGTGGTGGTGTTGTGTTGCACACGCACAAAGCCGAAAGCGTGTAAAAAGTGCTAAAAGTAAAAGCAAAGTCAAGTGATCAAACAAAAACAAAAATAAAAAATTGTTGTTGCCGCTTTCCGACTTCAATGGCATTGCATTATCTGGCGACTGCTGCGTTGATTTGTGTGTGTGTGTGTGTTTTCATTGAGAAAAAGTTGCGATTGCCAAAGAGCCATCGATCGCCCGCGTCATTGATTAGAAATTGATGTGAAAAACCCTGAAAATAATTTAATTCGCCACAAATTTAAATTCAAAATAAAAAAATCTAAATCTGCTTAGTGATCTGTAGTTTCGTCGAGGCAAGCAATATGCGAAAAGTGTTGCATAAATAAATGTGTGCAAATTGTTGCAGATCACCGCTATTTTGATGTTCCAAATTCTCTCCAATTCAATCAAATCTCCAGATGTTGCAAACGCTGACTGCAAAAATTTTGCAGAAATGTTCTTAATTGTTCCATGGAAATGACGAAACTTGAACGTTTTTCGAGCATGCTTGCCATTCGCGATATATATTTTGAAAGATGTGAGCTTGTGTTCTAAAAGGTTTTGGATTTTGCAAATGCATTTTGAGCATTTAAACGATCTTAATTTGTGATCAAGCATTTGAAGAAGTCAGAAATGCAAAGCGTTCTGCAAACAAATTTGTCTAGCTATAATTTTAATGCTAGCCGTGTTTTTAGACATATAGTTCAAGAAGTAATAAACCACATACATTATGAAAAAAGTACCTGGAAATTGTAAATAAAACGCAAAATATTTAATAGTTCATCAATATTTATTTTATCGCCTTCAAAGTAATATTCGTGTAAAATTCATGAATTGATCTTCCGCAATTCTGGTCGTTTTCGTCGCATATTCTCACGCAAAGGCCTCAATACGGCCCAATAGAACTCCTTATTGACCGTCCGTTGCTCTGGAACAAATTCATGTTGCTCCAAACCACGAATATCGAAAAAAACAATGAGCGTCACCTTGACTTTTGAGCGGCTTTGGCGTCGTTTTGAAGAAAATTCAGCTTTATCGCGACTAGTCGAGCCAGAATGCGTTTCATACCCAAAATATCCACCAAAATCATGCGAACGGACACGAAAGAGATGTCGACCTAATCAGACACTATTCTTTCAACCTGTCATCAGAGACATATAGTATGCTACTTCAGTATTGAAATAGCACTAAGCTAAGTTAGTCTGGTAGCCTAATAAACTGCGCATAAACCAGTTGTGGTCCTTTGCGATACCAGAAGGAGTTCCGTTACGAAGAGTAGTCATTATTCAGGTTCCCTGCGCTTGACGATAATTTCAACAGACTAAGAACTCACTAACGATACTTCTTCTAGTGACTCATACCCACAGGTTTAAATCGTTGCCTTGCCTATGCGGGACAAGTGCACAAGAGGTGCTCTATTGTTTCCCATTTTCTGCCGTCTTCTGTCATTTGTCAGCCCCATTCTGTAGGCGTGTGCTAGTAGGAACCTTGTATATTTCGGATCTAATGTTTCACCTATGATTTTAGTTTTGCACAGATAGATCGTGTCATCGCATTTTGATTTTCTTTCGCAGACTTCTGTCCAGAGCGTCGTATAGACAAGGGTTTCAAATGTTGATCACTTTTTTTTTGGGTGATAGCCGATTGCTTTTGGCAATCTCGTCCACTATCAACTGCCCCCGATGCCTTTTGTGACCTGGCATTCGTTTGTTCCTGACGACACTCTCCACCGCTAGCCTGATTTCCAAGACACTTTGGCCGACATGTGAAACGAGGTTAAACCTTGATTGCTGCTTGACTGTCTACGTAGCGGTTAACTCTGGCGTTGTCTGCTAATGCATTAGAGCCTAGCTCCGCAGCTTTCCCATTAAAATAAACTAAGTTCCTAGTTGGAATTTTTTGATCTTAATAATCACTAATGAAGACCGTGCTGGGAGACCTGTGACTTCGACAAACACCGACAATGTGACCCGTGCGTGCAAAGTTTTGAACTCCGACCGTCGACTAAGTATTCGTTTAATTGCCCAGATGTTAAATTTATCAAAATCTGTGATTCATGACATTGTCTCGGACCACTTGAACATGCGCAAGGGTCAATCGGGACCGACAAGACATCGCAGCCGATTGGAAGTTACACCACGACAACGCCCCGACGCTGGCCTCTCAAAGCTTCCGCAGCCGCCCTACAGCCCAGGTGTGGCCCCCGACTTTTTTTTTGTTTCCTTTCCTGAAAAGGCCGATGAAAGGCGAGCATTTTGAGACAACCGAGGGGATCCAAGCAACATGCACCTCGGCTCTCAAGGCTATTCCGGAGAATGCCTTCCGTCACGTCTTCAATGCTTGGAAATCGCGCTGGCCGCGCTGCATCGACGCTGAAAGAGCCTATTTTGAAAATTTTTAAAGAATTGTAGCTATTGGTTCAATAATTTTTTTTAAATCGACTCGGTTCTATTACTTTCCGAACAAACCCTGTATATATATTGAAAAAAATGTGCAGCCGAAATGTAAACGCGAAGGTGGACGCCTCCCTAAACCCTCTTAAGGTGTCGGAAAACATCGACCACAAAATTGATTTTTAATCCACGGGTATACTTATCTTAGGGTGACAAGTTTTAGTGAACGAAATCTAAATGTATCTGAGTGGCAATAAGAAACTTTGTCGCTTATTTTATAAAAATATAGAAATGGACCTCATACAAGATTTTTAAATTTATTTTTTAATTATTTTGAAATTTTGTTTCCGAGAATTTCTTTTTGAATTATTTTAAAATTTTGTTTCCAAGAATTTTTTTGATTTCTTGTAAAGACTTAGAGACCAACGAAAATATATCTGCTTATATCATTAATGCTTCCTGGAAAATTTGGCATGTGAGAGCAAAGTTTTCTTGTTCTTAAAACCTACCGTTAGTAACACATAAAATATATTTTCGTAATCATCATATAATGCCTAAATTCTTTGGCCGCTCAAGGCATTTTGTCAAACTTTAGAAATGCTGTTGTATTGCCTCAAGTTCAACAGCCTTTTTTATTAAATAATATGTGCAGATAAGCATTTACATGCATACTAATTTTATATATATGTACATACACTAAACAGTTTGAAGATCATTTGTCAGCAGTATTAAATTTTTAATTAATTTAACCTCTTGACCCCCAGCAGTGGTGGCTGCTGCGTGCACATAATTAAATATGTGAATGACCAATTACATACTTCTGCGGTTACACATTTTTATTAATATGCATACTTGCATATATACTCGTTTATAGAAGTTTATTAGTACATACACGCATACATACATACATTATTATGCTAAAAATTGTCATTACCGTGTCACAAGTTATGTGTGGCTTGTACGTACATATGTACAAACAAATTTATGTATATATTAGGGTGGGTAAAAATAATTTTATTATTTTTTAATATTATTTTTTTTTACTTAATTTTCCATATAATTGATTGGTAGACAACTCGAAAAAAATTATCTCAATTACAGGTTACAGTTGAATTTTTTTTAAGGAAAAATGTATAAGAAAATATTTATCTATTTTGATCAGTTTGTATAGTAGCTATGATATAGTAGTCCTATCTGAGCAATTTTTTCGCAGATTTTAGCGTTGTCTTTGGCAATAATCTGTGCCAAATTTCGGGAAGATATCTTGTCATACAAAAAAGTTTTCCATGTAGGGACATGATTTGCTTCGGTCAGTTTGCTTGACAGCTATATGCTATAGTGCCCCGATCAGAAAAATATTTTCGCTGATTGTAGCACTCTAAGGAAGAATATTCCGTGCAAAATTTCGTGATGATATCTTGTCAAATACAAAAGTTTTCCATGTAAGGAGTTCATTTTTATCGGTCAGTTTGTATGGCAGCTTTATGCGATATCGACGAATCCGACAAATGAGCAGCTTCTTGGAGAGAAAAAAAGCTTATGTGCAAAATTTCAGATCGATACCTCAAAAACTAAGGGACTGGTTCGAGGGTATGCAGACAAACGCACATGGCATAATCGACACAGCTCGTCGTGCTGATCATTTATACGCATAGGTTATATGTATATTCTATAGGAACTTCGACCTTTTCTTCTGGGTGTAACCAGATTCATGACAAACTTAATATACCCATTGCAGAGTTTAAAAAGAGGAAACTGAAAGACCCTGGACTTACTATTAATATTAAAAACTGATACTTGAAGAAAAAGGTGAGGTGTCCACCAAGCTTTCTTTCAGGGTCTAAACTAAAAAAAAAAATAAACAAAAAAATTAAAAAAAAAAATTAAAAAAAATTAAAAAAAATAAAAAAAAAAATTAAAAAAATTAAAAAAAAAAAAAAATTAAAAAAAATTAAAAAAAAATTAAAAAAAATTAAAAAAATTAAAAAAATTAAAAAAATTAAAAAAAAAAAAAAAAAAGAAAAAAAAAATTAAAAATATAAAAATAAAACAAAATTATAAAAAAAATAAAAAAATTAAAAAAACATTAAAAAAAATTAAAGAAAAAATTTTGACCCACTCTAGTATACATATGTACATCTATGTATGTATGTCCGCATATCGTTGACAGTTGTTCTAACATTTTTAAATAACAAAAAAAACTGAAAAAATATTTTTTTTGACCCACCCTAATATATATGTATGTATGTTTGTCAGCATATCGTTGACAGTTATTCTAAAATTTTTTAATAACATTTTTTTCTACATTTTGTAACTTCTGTGTCGACTAATTGAAGTGCTAATTTGTGTCAGAGTGCTTTAATTGTTTTAATTGTGCGTGCTCCACTTTAATTCGCACGTTTCTTTGCGCTTCAATTCACAAACACACATACATATTAGTGTGTGTGTGCGCTAACGCCCCCTTCTCGTTAACGTTTTCAAATAAATTTTTTCTTTTTACTTAAATGAAACTAATAAATCTTGCATTAATTTACGAACAAAAAATTTTAATTTATAACTGTATAATTTTTTTATTTCGTAAAAATTAATGAATGACTATGTTGGACACTTTGCTGCTGAAATCACAAATCACCGCTTGCGGGTGTGCCTGTGTGCAGCGGGCGGAAATCAATTTCAATTTGCTGCTTTCGGTGGTGATCGCCGCGCATCATCCGCTTGCTGAAGGCTGCACGAGTCGTAGACAAAAGGCGAAGGTCGCCGAACTTTTGATAGTGTTAAATAATTACGTGAAAAATGCTTTCTTTGATTATTTTTTATTGACATTTTTTTAATATAAAATGTAATCACATGTATATTATTTTAATTTTTGAATGATTTGCGCGAAATTTTATGTCTTTTACGGCACATTTTTATATATTTATTTATGTGCGGATCTAGCTTCAATCTGCTGTGGAACATGTTTGTATTGGAAAGCTCAGCTTTAATTAATTTCATAATATTTTTGTACAAACATATTTTTTTATTATTATTTCGTGTGATTATGAATGATCGATCACGAGCAGATCTCCTGTATGAGCACTTAAGTATTTACTTAGTATTGCTTTCCTGTCATCATTTGAAGAATATGTTAAATATGAGTATCTTGAAGACATTTTTTAATGTGAGTTCAATAAAGTATAAACTCAAACTAACTACATACAAGTTCTTAAGGAATAATTTGAGGTTATGGTCAACTCTTTCAGAAAGCCATATAATCTGACATGGGATTTTTTTACGTTGGTATATTTTCATTGGGCCTTTTACCCTAAAGTGATGAAGAT
This sequence comes from Bactrocera tryoni, assembly GCF_016617805.1. Taxonomy (NCBI): domain Eukaryota; kingdom Metazoa; phylum Arthropoda; class Insecta; order Diptera; family Tephritidae; genus Bactrocera; species Bactrocera tryoni. Next base: position 17,350,058 of record NC_052503.1, on the reverse strand, counting down.
TCCTTTTCTAAAAACCTCCTTATGGAAGAATCCCAGTTTGAATTAGGAATTCTGTAATAATCCATACGCAAAGGTAGTGACTACAATTCAGTCTTTAAGACCGAAATTTTTTGTATAACAGAGGGCGCAAAGTTTGCTTCTGCTCAAACCAGCTACCGACGTTAGTTTATGCAAGGCGGCAATAACTAGACTCAATGACAAACCCAGCAAAAATCGTCTGTGTAGCCATCATATAGCGATAGGGATAAATAGAAAAAGAAACACAGACTAGTAGACCCGCTCGGCGCAGCCAAGAATACAATTCCCCTAAGCTACCCTAGACCATTCAGCTCCTTGAAGCTTTGCTTTAAGCAATGGACTCTAGCGGAATACATCAAGTCTTGGAACACTAAAAACACATAGCAAAGGTGCTTTGGGTAAGTGTGACAAAACAAGTGGCAAGTATAAACTCAATCGAAAATTTCCATCAGCGAACTACTTGTAAAACAAAACCCATCGACATCGTCGAATGCGTCTGCTATGCATAACGTTTCTATGTTATAAGTTGCTATCCAAGTTTTGAAGACTTTTCAAGACTGCTATCGAATTTATCGCTTTCCAAAGCAATCTCGGAAATATTCTTTCCGTTCAAAGTTTCCGGAAGATTTTTAGACTTTTTTTTACTATATACTGTACCATGCTTCAGCGAAAAGCCTCTTCCATTTGTGAGCCATGTACCATAAGAGCAAAGGCCCTCACGTATTCTATGAGAGGATCATCAGGTTCATAGGCAACTGGTATGTATCACTGACGTGACTTCGCAACGGTTAGAGGCAACTCAGACTCAGTTTTGTGTAGTCGTCTCAGACTGAGCCACGGTTGTAGTGCCAAAGAATAGGAAAAAGTGCTACGTATTTATGTAGTACTTTAGTTGTAATCTTTAGTGCAAATAATAGGTTGTCAAAAAAGTCTTGCGGTATTTTCGGTAGTTGGCGCTGAAAGCGCGTAGTTCTGGTTTTTTTCGTCGCATCGGGTCATGCTATACCTTTTTGGAAAGCTCATTTCACGCGCTAACACGTGTTCGATTGATTGTCGTTTCTTTTAAGTCGTTCGTGAGTTATAGCGTCGTAAACATGGAGCGATAAAGATAAAGAGAAAAATGCGGCATATTTTACAGTACTACTACGATAAAGGCAAAAATGCAGCCAATAAAATTTGTGCAGTTTATGGACCCGATACAGTTTCCATTTCCACCGCAAAACGATGGTTTCAACGTTTTCGTTCTGGTGTAGAGGTGGTCGAAGATGCGCCACGCTCCGGAAGGCCTGTCGTCGAAAATTGCAATAAAATCGCTGAATTGGTCAAAAGAGAACGGCATAGTAGCAGCCGTAGCATCGGTCAAGAGCAGGGCATGAGTCATCAAAAATTCATTTCAATTTCATAAAAAAAAAAATTCAATAAAAATACCGCAAGACTTTTTTGACAACCCAATATATTCAGAAATTGTCCCAAAATATTCACCCGAAAAAATGGAATTCGGCAAAGTCACACTCTTGGTCAATTTGCGTAAATTCTTGTCTGTCTGTGACAACGGAATGCCCACAAAAAATTATTTAAATAAAAAGACTAAAATAGTAATTCGAATGCTGCCAACTTTCTACACACACGTCCACCTCACTACGCTCTCCGTTACTCTGCGTTGTCTTTGCTGCAACAAACTTCTGCGTTGACAATAGTAAATTGCGAGCTCGCTCATATTTTAGATTCTTGCACTTGTTGTTGGCAGCCTTTGGTGTTAACTGTAAGTTGTTGCTTGCATTTATGCAGCTCTCTGAATACTATGCACATATACAATCACACATTTTAATACTCGTGTGTATATATACATGCATTCGGTGGCATTGGCGCGTTGATAGCTGATACTTCAAATTCCTGAGAAATTTTGCATTGTCATGCCGGGCATTGCAGCTCGCTGTGGATTTTGCGAGTTTGTGAACTACACTCGATGCTTTTGTACGATTTTTAAGATATATGGACTCGTATGTGGGAATCTTATTACATATGTATATGTATATTGAGTATGCTATCGGCAGAATCATTTTCACCGCAGTACTCTCGGTTTTAATGCAATATCAAGGCATTAATGAAGCTGAGTAAATTTGTTGTGATCAACAATATTTTTGATATATCATCGAAGGCTTCTTATATAATGAGGTGTTGAGAGAAGTGCAGGGTCCATTTCAGCCACTAATAGTGATAATAAATTTTTTTTTCACGCATATCGCCTAATCTGCACCATTTATATAAAAGTTGACGCCTGTTATTCAAAGAAAGTCTAAAGTACTACTTTCTGGTAGAGACAATTCTAAGGGCGCCAAGACCAAAATTAGCAATAGCCTTGCTCTGTCTGTCGGACTTCTACCCAGCACTCAGACTGTTATCGCAGTTAGGTTTAATAAAGTACCTCAACCTCAAAATTAAAAATTAAATTTTTTTCAAATTTAAAAATCAATATTTTTTTCAATTTGCTACTGGGTTTTTCTTTGTCCTTTTCTTGTTTCAAACCAATCTACATATCATTCCTAGACATACGCACACATTGTATGTACTATTTCCGTTACATTTACATTGTAGTATGTTGAAAAATTTGGCAAGCAACCAGTGGCTCTGCAACTCTTCTGCCATCACTAGACGCTTTTTCGACTATTAAGTTAGTTGCAGTTGTTGTTGTTTCGAATTAATGCAGTCGGATTCTATAAAGTTTGCTTTTTATATGCTAAAAAAATATATATATGTACATATAATTCAGGAGTTTTAATAATTTAGCATTTTCCGTTAGGTTTTATTGTCCTTCACTTTTGTCGTTGGTGATTTATTTATTTATTTCTACATATTTTTTTCCATTGTTTGGAGTTTAATTAAAAAATCTCAAAACTTTGCATTTTATTTTTTATTTTTCAACATTTTTCCTATCCTTCCTTCTATATAAATGTGTTCCTGAGTTTTCAGTATGAAAATACCCCTCCAGGGTTGCATTTTCGTTGTATTAAATCTAGTATGAATTTTAGCTTATATGTTTTTAGGTTATATGGTTTTGGCAACATAGACAAAATAATATACAAATCAAGGCTATATTAGAAGTGATTTCGTAGGCTTCTCAAATCTATGTAAATGACCGGGTTTCTACTTCGTCGCCGTGTGTTCAGATACGCGTTCTTTTCAGAACCCATATTTTCTGAGTCTGTTAGCACCCTTCGTAGCCATACACCATCCGGCGATGTCTACGAGCACTATGTTCAAAATGGCGTTAAGTGCCATGGTTGGAGTAGACCTCCTTATACCTTATAGTGCATCACTCATGCTGATGAGCGCCGTCCGTTGTGCGATCTCGAGTTTCTTTGAAATAATGGTCTTTTCTAGAACCATCCACCACATGAAGACGCCATAGAACATACTGGGCTTGATTAGAGTGTCATAGCGCCAGAAGACCACATTTGGTGAGAGACCCTACCTCTTGCCAATGGCTGCTCTACAACAGTATTCTGCTTCTATGAACGCTTTCTATCCAGATTGAGCTCTAGATATTTCACTGTATCCACCGGTTGCAAGCGGATGTCTCCCATTTACGGCAGCGGTGTCACCATAACATCTAACTTTTACTACATCTTCAGCTTAAATGAAGTTGGCTTGAAATCGTTTCAAAACTACCTATACATTTAGACGGATTTTACGCAGTTTCGAAGTGAGAATTTGAAATTGTTTTTTATTTCGAAAATCTTTGAAGAGTAGTGGATGATCATCTGTATTATAAGCTTGAACTTTTTGTATCAAAACATCATATACTAAAACTAGTCTACTTTTAGGCGGAATTAAATAAATAGAATATAAAGAATAAATAGTAGAATAAAGAAATTTGACCGAAACTGCAAGGCTATGTGCCTTGAAGCTTGAAGTTCCAATAACCTCGGTTTAATAAACTAGATGGCGAATAGTACCTTTTTATAGAGAAGCTAGATGGCGCTCTAGTTTCAAAACATGAAAATTTCATATTTTTAAAGACTCTTCCGTCTAAGGAAGCTACTTCCTCTTCCTTTTGTTGAAATAATTCTACCAAATACATATAAAATTTCCTCAAAATCTCAAAGGATACACTAGTTGTATTGCAAATGAATTTATTTTGCCTTTTAGTTCTGTTTAACCAAAAATTTAAATTTTGTACCAAAAACTTTGAAAAGTATAACTTTCACATTTTTATTATGAAACTAATGCTTAACATACTTATATATATGTATATGTGTATTTATGCAATTACATACATATATGATATATCTGTGATTCATCTCTGCACTGTCTTTGTTCTAATTGAATTTGACTGCATTGTTTTAGCTACAACTGAGTTTTTGATGGAAAAGTAAAGCTTCCGAGCCATAAATTAAATTAAATTTGCTAACAAAATCACAAAACACTAACGCTTCTGTGTGGCTATCATTTGAAGACTCATACACATATGTATACATACATATACATGTATGTATATATTATATATTAGTTGATAAAACTTGTTTCAAAGCGAATGATTTTGCAGCTTTCATTCAAAAAGTTGTAGAAGCGTTATCATATGAGAAGCTCTGCTGTGAAATATGTAAATAATAATTGGACATGTGTGTTTGAGTGACATAAAATTGAATTGATATGAATATATTATAATATTTATAAAGAGCTAAGCTTTTTATATTGTAATAAAAAGCTTGAAACATAAAGACAAAATATGTTAAAAGTTGATCCACTTCGAGATTCCCTACTTTTTTTTTTTTAAGTAAAAACACAGAAACTTTAAATTTAATGAGGAATGTTTATTATCAATCGAGAGAACATTTCTTGGGTTTTATTTTTTGAAGATTATCTTTTTCAAATGTTGGCCACGGCTACCTCTCAGGTGGTCCATCCGTTGAGTCCAATTTTCGCTGACTCGTTCGAGCATTTCTTCTGGTAACTGGCGTATGACACGCGTGATGTTTTGCTCCAAGGCCTAAATCGTAGCGGAATTGTTCGCATAGACTTTACACTTCACATATCACCTCAAGAAAAAAGTCTAACGGTGTGATATCACACGATTTTGGTGGCCAATCGACCGGCCGAAAATGTGAAATTGTCTGCTCACCGAAGTGTTCTCTCAATAAATATATTGACTGATGTGATGAGTGGAAAGTGGCACCGTCTTGTTGATACCAAATGTCGCCGAGATTATGAGCTTTAATTTCATGCATCAAATAGTCGGTCGCGATAACGGTCGTCATAGACGGTTACGTTCTCACCGGCATCATTTTTGAAGTAATATGGATCGATGCATCCATCGGCGCACAAACCACACAAATGCGCTGAGTTCTTGTGTGAAACGGCAACTCTTGAATCTCTTCTTTAAATTTAAGAAGTAACATGGGTTTCTTCGGGCAAAAAACAGCCTTTTTTCAACAATTTTTTCGCATATAAAAAATTAAATTTTTTATTAGGATTTTTATTGTTAAAAACATATACTATTAACAAAGAAATTCTAAAATTTTTGGAAAAAATATTTTAATCTCGGCCATTACGACGCCATTTGCGCTGACCCCTCGGATAAAAGATGCGACCTTGTTGGCAGGATAACTCCTTACAGGATCATGTAAAGTTAGAAAAATACTTAGAACTTCGACAACGAAAAAAACTGAAAATTGGATTTTTGGCAGACATATACATATATTTACAAAAGAAATGAAAATTTCGCAGACATTTGTTTTTCAAATCGTTGTAATAAAAAAAATCCTTCGTCCAACTTTTTGAGAATTGTATCTCAAAGATCTGTGTAAAATTTCATGAAGATCGGTTGAGGAATTCGCGATAAATCTTACCAACCGACTTCAATAACACAGTTTCGAGAAACACGCATTTAAAGACGGCGCACTTGGCCTAGCTATCCTCGAGCGCACAAGTTTTCAAGGCTGTATCTTCGAAACTATTACTCGAATCAACAAAAAAAATTCGATTTTTTGAAACCTGTAAACACTTAAGAACATATGCCAAACTCACTTAAAATATAATTTCTAAATAAATATAAAACTTTCCATTATCCTTTAAAATAGTTTTTAGAAAAACCGACAATTATTAATAAATTAAAAGCTTCGTGCATTTTAAATTGTTGAAGTTTATTTGCTTTTGCGGAATAAACAAGTATAAATTTCTGTAGGAACCAAAATTTGTTTGCTCATGAGGCATGCATATGTATACATATATTCTTGCAATATTTGCGTATATTCTCAAGCTCAGAACCGCACACTCACCCACACATGCGCACGTTCATTGATGCTTTCAACACTTGAGTATTTATAAACTGTCAGCAATTTACACTGCTTTTTGATTGTTATCTTTGCCACATACATATGTACATATATATATATATATATATATATATATATATATATATATAAATACATACATATGTATTTAAATGTACAGAGCTGAACATACATATATATATATCTGTCCAATTTCTGCATTTCTATGGCTGTTTATATTATTCCTTAGCTGACCTTGACTTAATTCACATCCATATGCATACATGCATACATACTTATGTATGTATCTATGTGTAAGTAAACATAATTTGTTTATCTGCGGCCATTTGAGTTTGTTTACATTCAATTTAATAGTTGCCATTGCTGCAGATGTTTTACCTTTCAATTAATAATACTTTTAATTCCTTTCAAAAATAATTTGCTTTTACCTTATTTACTGGCAATGGCTTTGGATATTTTGCACCGGTTGTTTGAGTGTCTGGCTGTGCTCTCGAAAGCGATTTGAGTGATGTTCTGTTTATTTTCTTGTTTATTGTGTGTGGCTGTTCTTAATGGAGATGACATCAGTTATTAGTTGAGTGTTTCAGAGATGAACGAAAAATATGCCGGTGTTTGTGGGTTGTGGTTTTTCGGTGAAAAATTTCTGTTTATGATGATCAAACGCAAAATTATTTTGACGAAATTTTTTTTTTATATTATTTGCATATTTTTTGCGGTTTTAGGTAGGTTGATTACTCTAATTCCTAAAATAAAAAAAAAAAAAATTACAGAGAAAAAATACTTGTATAGATTTTATTAATTCCAAATATATATATATATTTTTTTTTGAGAAAAAATATAAATTTTTATTTTACTTTACCACAAAACTTACTCCTGTCCAACCTTGCTGGTCCATTTCAAATATAATAAAACATAGCTCGATTTTTATCTCTTAAAATATATAATTGGAGGTAAGTGAAATGATTTGAGTTCTCAGAGCTTCATATTTTAGTACTCTTTATTGCAATCATTAGATTTTGCTCTATAAACTTATAATTTGTTAATATACGAGCGTTAAAAACTGTCTAAGATCTCTGGTCATTAATTCACCAGTCTTATTCCAAAGATAGACTAGACTATCAAACACTTCCTAATACGGAGATAATATCTATATTTTTTTAATATTTCCAAATCCTTAACTTCACTGGATTTTTTTTAGCATGGCAACACTTCTATGTTATATATAATATACATATTTTTTTGGAGTACATTCCGAAGTCCTGGTGAACACGGGGTCGTACGAATTTTGCCACTAGAATAAAGTCTTTTCTAAAAAATATAAAATATAAATAAAGTCTTTTTAAAAAATCAAGATGAAGAAAATATCTTTGAATAGAACCTCAACTATTCAAAGATATTTACTTCATCTTGATTTTTTTAAATGCTGGATATCAGAAGGAATCAGATATAAAAATCTATCAGCTCATTTCCAAGAATTCTAAATCACAGAACCTGTAGGTCTTCAGTTGACCAGCTCCATAATCTTAAGCTTCTTTGATACTGGATATTGGAATGGGATCAGTCACAAGTGGTTTGTCAGCTTACTTTATACAATTTATATTCTCACAATTATTCCTTTAGATGTTGTCGATAGTTTTGGTGATACTCAAATCTTTAAGGAAATTTATATTGAATTCTTATAATGGACATGTTTGGTTCACCACTCTATTACGAATATGCTCTACTTTGGTCTGGAAAATCAATGATGTTTATCTCAATGTTAGGCACTTTATGTACAACAAAATGGTATATACAGTCTGATTATGCCATTCTCTGTTATTTATACCAGTTGCTTGTTCGATTCTCCACTCTGCTAGGAATACGCTCTACTTTGGTCTATCAAATCTATAACGTTTATCTCAATATTAGAGATTTTATGTGCACCGAAAAAGGTCATTATGCCATTCTATGCTATTTATACCAGTTATTTGTTCGATTCACCACTCTGCACGTTTTATAAATAAATAAATAAACAAATATGTCATTCTATGTTATTTATACCAGTTACATGACCGACACCATTCGATTAGACTACACTTTACAAAGCGCTGATGTAGTATCCTCTAGAATTTTTGTGCTGACATTTAATTCATAATGTTCTTACAAATTTTGCGCTTAAATCAAGAATTCAAGCAATTTTCAAAAAAAAATATTATTTTTTATTGTAATTATTGTGGAGGCGAAGTAGTTCGTAGTAAATAGTATTAAATGAATATGTACTTTAAATTACAACTATGTACCTCTTGCAACTCTGTATTCCTTTTCTATATTCTCTTTTGTTACATCCTTTTATAAACTGTAAAGACATGTTTATCCATATTGAATAAATTCAGTCGTTATTTAACCTTAAACCTTCTCGGACCATCAGTAATCTAAACCACAACGGCTCGAGGCCTCTCAAACCAGCAGTATACATGCTCCAAGGCGAAACCAATTAAACTGAACAACATGCCGAAACCCCACACATAGAAGGGACCCTGCAATATGCGCATATTTAACACCACTTTCTCCTCCACATCGTCGGCGCTATCAACTTCCTTCGGCTCGAAATTCAGATCATGCGGCAATTCATTACGAAACTCCTCCAAATTGGGTGAATGCCCATTATTGCGCTGATGCAGAGCATTACGCGACCAATACTCGAAAATACCACTTTCCAAAACACGACTCTCGAACTGCTCAAACTTGTAGCGAAACGGCGAACCCTTCGGCAACAAATACGTCTGCGGCATGGCATGCAAATGCTGTTTGACCACATGAAAGCGCGGACGCCTGCGTTCTGCATCGTAAGTCTTCACCAATAAATCCTTCGCAGTTTCACCGCGCAGCAGAAATGCAACACGCCAATGTTTCCGCTTGCTTAACGGCACCGCAAATTGAAATGAGGAGAATTGCAGCGGCAAATGCACGCCATGCTGCTCGATAGTGCGCCAATGCGCTGGCTTCAGCGCCGGTTCTATGGCCGTGAATATATTTTGTACACCAAATATAGGCACATTCAGGGTATGCAAATCGTCCAATCGATCGATTTCCGGATAGTATGAGGCATGCACGAAAATACTCTCGACTTTGGCGAAATAGATGCTGGTCATCACGTAATTGAAGAGTATCCAAGCCATCAGAAATGTGCGCAATGTATTTGTGTTGGAGAAATGATCGACGGGCACGCCGAGTTGCACCTTCCAGAAGATTTCGATCAAATCATACCAGCGAGCGTCTTTCATTTTCTCCACATTACGTAAACTTTCAATGGTCCACTTGAGCAGAGCGAATGCGCCAATAATTAGAAAGAAAAATACCAGCAAAGCGCGCCACAATGCATCCGTGTAGGCGTAGACGAAGATCAGATAGGCGGGAAACATTTCTGCCGCTGGTACTACCACGTATAGGATGCGTTTCAAGTAGGGGTACAAGGTCTCAATGTGCTCGACGGCACAGGGCAACACGAACTGTGCGTTGAAGTTGACGTGCGTCGAGCCGGCGATTAGATCGCGCAGCACACCCGTGAAGGTGCCATTATCCAGGCAGGCGCCGTAGTTCTCGTTGTCCGCTGGTGCTACATATTTCACGGTTGCATTTAATTGCAACACCAGACTACTCGCCATTAAACCGTCCACGCCACTATAGCCCACTTGTGGCTGGGGTTTAGGCACGGCGCGTAAAAAGTCTCTGAACATTGAGATGCGCAGCTGATAGTGTTGCAGATTCTTCAATTTATCGTAGAAGTATGGTTCACCCAAGAGCCGACGCTTTACGACAAATCCCGCGGCTGTGAACGGCTCAAAGGTGTAAATCGCTGTGGCGCTTGTTACAGCGATCGCATCCAAGATTTGTTTGGTCCAAACAGCTTTGAATAGTTGTTTCAATTGCGCCTCTTCAGCATTTCTCCAAACGAAAATATATTTATGATATTGCTTACGCTGTTGTTTCGCGTTTAGCATGTCGGTGATCCACTTAATGTGGGTGGCATTGTGTCCAGCTATGCTGAAGACACTCAGGCTATCATAGCCGCGTGAGAGTTCTTTTTTATAGTTCTCTAACTGCAGCCTAAAGCTTGGCAGTTTCGCCATACAAGCGTGTAATTTGTGTTCCAAATGATACAGGGTGTCCTTTTGTTTACCATGGTTGATATATACGAAATTGACGCGTGCATCCACTTGTGCGGCAATATGGCACACTCTTCGGCTCAAGGCGTCATAATCGTTTGGTGCAATTAAATTAAAATGTGATTGCGTACGAGTTCTAGTGGCTATTACGAGGATTTTGCTGATTAGTAGCACTACGACTAAGCGCGCGTAAAACATTTTTGTCTGTGAAGCGTGTTTTCAAAACTTTTTGCTGAAGAGCTTGACGGCTGAGTGCAATTAGCTAAGCAAATAATAAATAAAGCGAGAATTGGCGAGTAAACACAATCAGCGTTAATTAATTTTTTCAGTTTATTCAACATCATCCTAAATGTAGGCAACAATTTATTGCTGACAACTAAGCGTGGCCTACAATTAGGCGTTAGAATAATTTTTTCTACGATTAATGATCTCTATACTAATATATCTTTTTCGTGTTGTGAAAAAAAAGGATTCGAGATCCCGAAAAATTTCGGGACATTAATTATTATTGTTAAATCACACAAAATTCTATCAGGAGATTCAGCATGTCAGACCTTTGCATGTCACAATTTTGTACTTTACACTATCGATTTAGATTCAGAGTCTCAGACCTCTGTGTCAGAACTTTACATTTCGAATTATTGATTTTTGTAAAGAAAGGTGTTTGGGCTTCCGAAAAGTTTCGGAACATTTCGCACAAGTTGTTAGCCAAAAATATGGCCTGTGTTTTTACTTGTATACTTACTACAGTTATGCAAATTATTAAAAACTTTTGTCTGTGACTCGTATTTCGGGAATTGGAAACGATGGAATTTTGAAAAATTCATTTAATTTACAAACATTTTTTTGTGAAAAATAGTTTTTTTTTCACAAACTTATTCAGCAAGTAAAACGACTTCAAGGCAATAAAACGGGACTGATTAAAAAAATGGGGATTTCGGGAATGTTCTTGACTACTTTTTTCAAATTTTTCTATAAAAATTTGTTTTTTGAATTCATTATTCGATAAATTATTTCGGGATCCCGAAATTACAAACGGGACTCAATAGAAAAATTCGGAATTTCTGAATTTATTATACCTTTACGATGTTTAATTAATTTTTCTGTAGTTATTTGTAAATAAGTTGTTTGTAGATTGTTTCATGGACATATTTCGGGATCCCGAATCTACTTCATAAAAAATGCCGGATTTCTGAATATTTTAAGCCCTAATAACATCAAATTTTTTTTGTTGTTATTTCTGAAATAATGAATATTAGACTGTTTAATGGAAATATTATTTCGGGTTTCCGAATCTACTTCATAAAAAATGTGGATTTCAGGATTGCATATCGTACTACCTTGTTTAGTTGTTTTTGTAGTTTTTCTGAAATAAATGGTTTTTTGAACTAGTTATTTGATTAATTATTTCGGGATCCCGAATTTACTAACGGAATATACAAAACGTAATAATATAATAAAATTTCGGGCTTTCGGAATTTTGTGTGCTATAACGTTCTTATTTATTTATTGTAATGCTATAACGTTCTTTAATTTCTTTTTTGTAGTTCGTGATCCCGAATCTACAAATTCCATTAGAAAAAATTGTTATTTCGGGATTACATATCGTAATAGCATATAATCATTAATTGGTTTTTGGTAACTTTTTTTAAAATAAATAAATTGTTCTTCGACTGCTAAAGAATATATTATTGCGGGATCCCGAATCTATAGTTGTGATTCCACAGACAAATTTGTGATTTCGTAATTGCATTAGCTATCAAGTTCTTTTAATTTATTTTTTGTAGTTGTTTTCTGAAGTAATTGTCTTTTGACTTTTTCATGCATATAATATTTCGGGATCCCGAATTTTCCACCGGAAATTTGGCATTTCGGGTTTGTACAAAATGTAAATGATAGTTTTTACAGAAATAAATTGTTTTTGGACTGTCAATATAAATATTATTTCGGGATCCCGAATCACAATTTTCTTGAAATCAGTCGTTACCGACCTTATTTTTGCTCTAATCGACATTTACAACTGCATATGCCAGTTAAAGAGCATTTTATTGTCTGTTGCTTCAAATGCCTTGGTACTAACGCTAAAACTACTGAGTATATCTGTGAACCCACAGACGACTCAACCTGGTTTCTGAAGTATTCTATGGTTTTCTGCAATTAGTGGTTAACACAACATTTTATTTATTTTTTATTAAAAGTTATAAATTAATTAAGACAAAGAGTCGGTTAGGGCATAGTCGGGACCATATATTAAGTTCGTTACTTGCTTAATTTGTTATGCGTGTAAACACATCATTATGCCGCCATTTGTTTACATTGCTAATGAAGCGTCCTGCCAAAGCCCTATAAAACCAATTAGTATGGGACACATTACCATACTTTTCGTTAATCGTAAAAATGTTTTACCTCAAACTAGTCACATTGCTCTTGATTCCCGAAATCTGCACGGCGACTATCGCTTATCGTTTGGAGGCTTGGAATGCAACGCTGCCGTTCGCGCACACTGATGACTTACTGCTCGCGCATAAAGCGTGTGAAATCGCTACGAAATATGATGCCTACATCTACACAGTGTACACTGGCGCGCAGCAGGATAACACCACATACGATTTGGAATTGAATTTATTGAAATGTCTGGCTGAGTTGCCCACACATGTCACGCCGCTCAAGGCATTGGCCAAAGAGCCACAACGACGCTACAACAGCTTCAGCGTCTTTATGTTATCCACGAGCGCTGTCGCGCATACCGACTATCTGGAGCGAATTGTCAGCGCGTTGAATGAGAAACAAATGCGTAAACATTTTCACAAATACGTCTTCATTTGGCGAAATGCACAAATCACACAATTGCATGGACTGCTCGCCGCCGTGTGGCAGCGTAAGATACTAAACGCCGTTGTCATAACCGATGCGCAACACATTTACACTTTCGAGCCATACACCGCAACGGGTTTCGCGCTGAAACGCATCACCGATGGACAGTATTTCTACGATAAGCTGAGAAATCTACACAAACACCAACTACGCATCACAATGTTTGAGGATTCCTTGCGCGCCATACCGCGTGAACGCGCCGCCGATGGTTATAACGGCGTAGATGGTTTGCTCGCGAGCAATATTGTGTCGTATCTCAATGCGTCGGCGAATTACACGCAACCCGCTGATAACGAGAATTATGGCGTTTGCTTGCCGAACGGCTCGTTTACGGGCGTACTGCACGAGCTCATTGTCGGCGCGGCCGATGTGAGTTTCAATGCGCGCTTTACGCTGCCTTGCGGTGCGGCGCAGGTGGAAGCGCTCTATCCATACTTTAAGCGCAAATTGTATTTGGTTGTGCCGGCGGCGGAAATGCAGCCGGAGTATTTGATTTTCATCAAAGCGTTCACGTGTACGCTTTGGCTGTTGTTGGCATTGAATTTCTTTGCGGTTACCGCCATCTTTGCGTTGCTCAAACGCTATGCGGAACATTTGCCGCATGCGGTGCGTATGAAACATGATCGTTGGTATGAGCTCATCGAAATGTTTCTGCAAACCCAATTGGGCGAACCAGTGGCCGGGTTCTCGCGCATCAGTTCGTTGCGTCAATTTCTCATCGCTTGGATTTACTTCAGTTATGTGGTGACCACAATCTATTTCGGCAAGTTGGAGAGCAGTTTTGTGCATCCGAGTTACGAGGCGGAATTGGACTCACTGGATGAACTGGTGAATTTGGATGTGCCCATCATTGGCGTGCATACGCTCTTCACAACGGTGCAGCCAGCGCTGAAAGCGGCACACTGGCGTGAGATTGAAAAGCGCGCCGTGTCTTTGCCATTGTACTTCTCCTCCTTCCTTTACGCGGTGCCGTTCGGTGTGCGCAAGAACTGGCGTGTTGCCTTTCTGTTGCGGGGTGAGGCGGCGAAAGATTTCTTGATAAAAACCTACGATGTGCAGCGGCGACGTCCGCGATTTCACGTGGTCAAGGAATATTTGCGTTCCATGCCGCAGGAGTATATATTGGCCAAAGGTTCGCCATTTCGTTATAAGTTTCAGTTATTTCAAGCTGCCGTATTTGAGAGCGGTCTCCTCGAGTACTGGAATAGTAATGCATTGCGCTACTCGAGCCAACGTGAATTTCACGAAGTTGAGGAGTTCTACGAGGAGTTACCGAACGACTTGGATTTCGATTTGAGCGAAATAACGAGCAACGATGGCGGCAATGCGGATCGTACTCGTAGACATGTTGTGCTGAGCATGCATATACTGCAGGGCGCATTCTACTTGTGGGGTCTCGGTATATTGTTCAGCATACTGGGTTTTGTTGTGGAATATGCCTACTGGTGGTATAGAAAGAGAACGATGAAGCAGTAGTTTTTGGAAATTTTATGGAATTGTTAGAAAATTTTTATTTAAATTTGTCGAATTTTTTTTTATAAATTTGTAGAATATTTTTTGAAAATTTGTGGAATTTTGAGATATTGTAGTTTTTTCTTATTTTTGAAATTTCGTAGCATTTTTGAAAATTTGTAGATTTTTTTTTTTAATTTGTAGAATATTTTTTGAAAATTTGTAGATTTTTAGAAATATTTTAGAATTTGTGAAAATTTGTAGAATTTTTGAAAATTTTTGAAATTTTACAGAATTTTTGGAAATTTGTACAACTTTTGAAAATTTGTAGAATTTGTGAAATATTGTAGAATTTTTGAAAATTTGTAGAGTTTTTGAAATTTTGTAGAAGTTTTGAAATTTCGTAGCATGCTTGAAAATTTGTACAATTTTTTTTTTAATTTGTAGAATATTTTTTTTGAAAATTTGTAAAGTTTAAGAAAAATTTTATAATTTTTGAAAATTTGTAGAATTTTTGAAAAATTTTGAAATTATACAAAATTTTTGGAAATGTGTACTATTTTTGAAAATTTGTAGAATTTGTGAAATATTGTAGAATTTGTGAAATATTGTAGAATTTTTGAAAACTTGTAGAGTTTTTGAAATTTTGTAGAATTTTTGAAATTTTGTAGAATTCTTGAAATTTTGTAGACTTTTTGAAATATTGCAGAGTTTTTTAGTAGATAAACATTTGAACCCACTGAAGAAAAGAAATAATCTTTTTTCCAATTCAATTACATTTTTTGAAAATCCCAGACTGGCCTAACCCTGTAAGTTATAATTAAAATTTAATAAACTGCTGAGTGTGTGCCAGTCCTTAGATGCCCAAATATATGTATACTACCTTTCTATTCTACACTTCTTACTTGGTATTGCTATGAATTTTTATTCTACAAAATTTGTTTATAATTTTGACAAACTCGTTGTGAAATCTCGGCCGAAATACTTATTTTGTGCATTTCTAAATTTTAAGTGACGGTTATTAGAGACAAAAGAAGAATTCAATAAAATGTCGTACAATAACAGCGGCATAGATTTCGATTACTTACTCACAAAAGATTTTCTGCTATTTCTCGACCTATGTCGCGATCCAAATCAGGTCTTCACGCCAAACTCCGACGAAAGTTGCCTGGCGCAACTGTGGCTGGACAAGTTGTGTCGTTACGATTGCGCCGATTTGGATGAGCGACGTTTGCGCAACATCTACATGAGCTATCTGTGCTGTTGCCTCATTGAGGGCGTATTGAAGGGACCCTTTTCAGATCAACCGCGCGACGGTCGTCTACAAATGGTGAATTTTAATGCAGTCAAAAAGCAACCGCTCTCCTGCCCGGTAGTGTGTCCAGGTGATTTGTAATTTATTTCGTAAAAATTACTGCGAGAATTCATAAAACAATTCCGTCTGCAGCCCGAACTACTTATAAGGGGTGTGAGGATCCCAAATCAAAACGTTTCTCAGACAATTGTGAACAACAATTGGGCAGCTGTTACAGCAGTGACAATGTCGGCAACAGTGTGGCCGCTGGCAGCAGCGTGGAGAGCAGTGTACATCGTGAAATTATGCGTTGCAGCACACCCGAGGTACGCTTCAGCACGGACATACAATGTGAACCGAGTGCGAATGGCATAAAGCGGCGCTCTTCGGGCAATGTCTTCAGCAATTATATGGTGCGTGAGATTATAACACCGAGCGCCTACAATACACTCTCATCGGAGTGTAGTATGCCATGTGACTGTTGTCAGGAGTACGATGCATTTGCGAATATGAAGGACACGTTTCGTCGGGATGTCATCGTACTGTTGAAGGCGATTGAGGCAGAGCTGAGCGGCTATGTCGGCAGCGGTTGCAATAAGTATTTGGAAAGTGAGCTATTGCGTTATAAGAGTTTCATAATGAATTTCTCGCATATCGCACGCGTTCTAAACAAATTGAAATCGCAGTCGGCATTGCGCTCGTTCTTGCTCTTGAGTTTACAAGATGATTTGATCAAGTTAATCAATGAACCGCTTTGAGTGTGTGTGTGTGGTAACTTCCTGAAGAAAATTGTTTTTTGTTGTTGTGTTTGCTAAATAAAGTGGTGATCGTGTACAAAAATGTTTGATTTGTCGTTGAAATCTAACTTTAGTGTCTAAAACAAGCCCGGTTTTCACGAAGAGAACTCACGACAGTCGGTTCCACGTAGTCGTAGTGGACCGAGTTTATATCCGGACAAGGGCTGACAACTCGCCAGCATTCTTCAACTATTTTTTGTTGCTGAAATGGGTTAACTTTTCGCAGATTTTGTTTGAACACTAAAAAACTTGGTTTATGATAGTCTAATGGGCCAATGAGCCACGCAAAGCCATTTTTGGACTTTAGCTGTACCAGATGGAGTGCCAACACGTAGTCCTTAAGGTGTCATGTTGTTATTGTTGCAAAGGATGTCTGGTCTAGTATGGGAAGGTTCAGATAAGTTGTCATCGGGGTCATCCAACGATAGGCCTCGGCAACGTTCTTTTTCGACGGTGTTAGACCGTTGGTGGTGAATTGACTCTAAGTACGCAATTAACAGAGAGGAAGTGGGTGAAAATGTTTATGGCTTCACTTTGAATGAATGGCTTTCAATGCATGTCTGAAGTTTTTTTACGTCCAAAAACAGGTCGACGTATTGTTTTATGTCGTCGGCGTAGTTGAGGAAAGACCTCTTGATGCCCTTAGGAAGCGGTTAAGTTACAAGCAGTTGACTGCAGGGATGATTTCTACGAGAGGTGCTGCCTAGCACTGCCTCCAGAGTGTGACCAGTGGCGTTCCCACTATTTTTCTACAGTCACTTCTGTTGACTGACTGTAGAAACTTCGCGTATTATTAATTAATCGCCGTACACATGACTTCTGCGGTTTTGCACCCCGGAAGATCGTTCTACCGCGTTTTGAACTTCACGGTATATCACTCTTGGCAATATCATATACTATATCGTTACCCTCGATGCCTTCGCGGTCTGGCAGCCATTTGAAGTGAAATCGCCTGTTCTTGGCGATATCTTTAATATAGATTTTGAACTGGATTTATTCATATAGTTGTCAATTGTATTCCCTGTAAAGATGTTTTTGTTTGTTAAATTTCTTTCTGTCAAATTGGATGCTGACTTTCTGGTATAGTTTTTATTCGTCGAACTAGGTAGGTAGGAGTGCAGCCCTATCGGGCTCAATTAGCACTTGATGTGCCATTTTTTTCGTCGAACTAACTCGTTAATCTTTAGTGCTTCCTTGAAACACCAAAGTTTGTGAACTATCAAAAGAAACATACTCTAATTCTAATTTAATGATTTTGAACGTAATTTTTCTTGGTATAAGACGTTGAAAAATGGTTTCATTATTTTGCGTTGCTCATTCTCCGATGTCAGTATTACTTTCCGACACCTTTCTTCCTTAACAAAGTTTTTGTAGCACAGTAAAAAGGGCTTCGAATTTAATCGGTGTTTCTATCTGTGATTCTTATGATTTTAAACATTACAGTGAAATATTTTATTGATGTCTTTTAATGCATCTAAATTAAACTTCGAAAACAAAAGACGAAATATTTTTTCTACACAAATAAATTGAAATAAGTATAACAAAAATAAAGTGAACACGAAGCATGAAATGTGATGACAGAAAAATTTGCATAATCTACAAAGTGATCCAACTTAAAAAGGAAGAAACGCCAATTGAAAACACCACAAAAGCCGATCGAAAGAGAGGCTTCCGCTACAGTGTGTTCAACATGTGCCTGAGTTTGAAGAACTTTTGCAACACTTGCCGAGGTTTGTATGACAAAATGTGATTTTGTAGTTATTTGTTATATTGTAAAGTATAAGAAAAATATATTTTGGAAAAATCAAATTTAGAAAAAGTCGTGCAATTTGCATCGAATAATTTTGGTTGGAAAAGTTATCGTGAAACCTGCTTGAAAACGGTCCTGATTTTAGCCGCAAACTAACGCTTAACTAACATCCACATTGGTTTTAGCTTACTCACGAACCGATTTCAATATTTAATACAGATGATGCTATCATTCCTATGATGTATTTAAAACTTTAAAAAATTTTCTCGTAGAAATTTGAAAATAAAGTTTTTTTTTTGATAATGACATTTTTTTTTAAATTTGCAGAATTTTTTGAAAGCTTGTAGAATTTTTGAAAGTCTTTAAAAATTTCGGAATATTGTAGGATTTTTGAAAATTTATTGAATTTTTTTCTGAACATTTTAAGAGTTCTTTGTAATTTTGTAGATATTTTTGGAAAAATTGTAGGTTATTTATTAAATTTGTAGTTTTTTTTTCAACTTGTTGAATTTTTTTTTTTTAAGATTTTGTAGATTTTTTTAAATCCATATATTCGAATTTTTAAAAATTTTAAATTTTAGCTTCAAATTTTTTTTTATTTGTAGAATATATTTTAAAAATTTATAGAACTTTTGAAACATTGTAGTTTTTTAAGTTTTGTGGAATTTTTGAAAATTTATGGAATTGTTTTTTTTTAAATTGTTGAATTTTTGAAATATTGAAAGTTTTCTGAAACTTTTAGAATTTTTTTTAGAAAACTTTTAGATTTTGGTTTGAAAATTGTAGAATTTTTTAAAATTTGTTGGCCTTTTTTGAATTGTTGAATTTTTGAATATTGTAAATTTTTTGAAAATTTATGGATTATTAAATTCGTAGAATATTTTGGAAGGCTGTAGAAATTTTTGAAGACTTGTAGAATTTTTGGAAAACCTTAAGATTTTTGTTTGTTTGAATATTGTAGAATTTTTGAAAGTTTGTAACATTGTTTTGAAAATGGGACATTGTAGAATTTTTAAAAAATCATAAACTTTTTCAAAATTTTTAGATGTTATTTTTTGAAATTTTGTAGATTTTTTTGGAAAACTTTTTTGTTTCTATTTTTAATTTTTGGAATTTTTGAGATATTTTAAATTTTTTTAAATTTTGTAGTATTTTTGGAAAACTTGTTGATTTTTTTTATTTCCAGAATATATTTTTAAAAATTTGTAGAATTTTTGAAAAATTTTAAATTTTGTTCTATTTTAGTAATATTATAGAGTTTTTTGATAGGTAAATTACTTTGAACCCACTAATGTTTTAATTTCCCACTTTTCCTAGAAGTACTGAAGGCTTGTCTGAAATATATACATACATATGTATGTATGTACATATTTAACTATATCTATAAAAATTTGTATATCAGACTCATAGTCGTCTACAGCAAATTCTCTGTTATAAATAAATGCTTTTAAGGCGTGCTTCTTCACATTGCAACATTGTTGATGTTAGATACATATGTATGTTTGTAAGTACCATACGTATTCGCGCTGCTCTCCGCTTTTACGCTCACTCGTGCGCCAACGTGGTATCTTCGCGCTTGGCGACAATTCTAAAATCACTTGAAAACATTTTTCTTTCCAGTTTGCGTGCGCGTGTTGTGCGAAATTTCGCGCATAGAAAATATTCGAATACTTTCCTTGGAAACTTTCGCTGCTTTCTTTTGTTGCTATTCGCCACGAAACGATGCTGTGAACTTTCTACCATGAACAGCGCATTCTTTGCGCTTTAAATTTAGCAACAGCCGAAATACTAGCGAATTTTAGTTCCACACAAGTGCACATATTTATTTATAGTTTCGAAATATTTCAGAACTATGTATGCACAACACACGGATTTTATTTGAATTCCAAACCTGTTAATACGCAATATTAATTTCTGCTCTTGCATGAAACTATAATAAATTATAAAATTAATTCGGAATGTCGCAATTAGTTATAAAATGTGTGTCGTTTAGCTGCGCTGTTCATATACACGTGTTTGTATGAAGTACCCAGTAGGAAATTTAATTGGCAATATCCATAAATACAGCTTTTAAGGAGACAGTCAGCGAAGCCTTTTTTGGCAATTTGAAAAGGCCTACTGTATTTTTTTTTATGTTAAGGGTATAGTTATAATAAACTATTTGACATATTTGAAGAATACACAGGAATTCCATATCTGTTCACATAAATATAAACCGATAGGGCTACGTTTCAGAAGCCTGTAACCGGTTTGCTTATTTGTGTTTCGCATAATATTTGATTTCAAAAGGTATTTTAGATTTTTCTTTTGAAATTGTAGAATTTTTGAACAGTTTTAAGATCATTTTGAAAATTTGTTGAATTTTTGGAATATTGTAGAATTTTTTAAAATTTATGGATTTTTTTTGAAAACTTATACAATTTTTTGGAAATTTTGTAGAATTTTTGAAAAGTTTGTAGGTTTTTTAATTTGTAAAATTTTTGAAATGTTACGTAATTTTTGAAATGTTGTAGACTTTCTTTAAATTTTGTGGAATTGTGGAAGAATTTAGAAATTTTTTTTAGATTTTTTAAGCTTTGTAGAATTTTTGAAAAAGTGTAGAGTTTTTTTAAATATTGTTTGATTTCAAAGGGTATTTTAGATTTTTTTTGAAAAGTTAAGAATTTTGAAAATTTGTTGAATTTTTGGAATATTGTAGAATTTTTTAAATTTTTTTTGAAAATTTATAGAATTTTTTTTAAATTTTGTGGAATTTTTGGAAATTTTGTAGGTGTTTTAATTTTTACAATTTTTGAAATATTGCGGACTTTTTTAAATATTGTAGATTTTTTTAAATTTTGTGGAATTGTTGTTAATTTATAGAATTTTTGAAAACTTTTTCGATTTTTTTAAATTTTGTAGAATTTTTGAAAATTGTAGAGTTTTATTTTTAGTATTATTTTATTTCAAAAGGTATTAAAATAATCGAAGTAGATTCAAAATCTTACCTGGGATGACATTTCCTAACGGGTATTCCTTGTTTTTCCTTAGTATGTATATTTGCTTTAAATGAACTGTTAAAGAAATATTGATATTATATTTAAAATAAAGGCAGTTTAAATATGGCATATGACTTATTAAAGAATTCCGAAAAATTTATTAGCAATCATTGAAATCTCTTATCTCTAAGAATTTTTGAATTTCTTACTGAATCATTTACATATTTATTGCTAAAAGCTTTTTCCTTCACCAAAATATTTTTTATCAAAGTTTGCGAAATTTAATCATTTATTTCTAATTTTATTTTTTTTACTCATAAATAAAGAAACCACAAATAAAACGGGTTCATCTCTCAAACATTCACTCTTTACATTTTTTAAACTGGTTTGTGAAAAGAAATAAAAATTACAAGCAACTCTGTACTCTTCGAATACACTTTTCCCCATAATTTTTTCGGATGTCGTGCTCAAAAGAAAATATATTTTGTTTCTTCAATAAAAAAAAAAAAACAAATCATACTTTTTTTGTGTTTTTCCATTGCAATTGAAAAACCGAAACTTGTCAAACGACTACGTCACTCGCTGTCAGTTTGAAATTACGAACAAAATAATCGATTCTAATCAACGATTTTAAATCAAGTTGCTATACCAAAATTTTTACTATCAAAATTCTGCGTAGAGCATGGACTCAGAAGATAATATCGGCTATCAGTTAGCGGAAAATTTTATATTCTTTCAAGATATCGTTAAGAAGCCCGAAGAAGTGTTCGACTGCCGCTCGCAAGAATACAAATTAGCAAGCGCTTGGCTAAACAAATTGTCTATGTTTGGCTTCGAGACGATCGAGGATATGCGACTGCGCAATGTTTATATGAGTCATCTAGTCGCATGTCTGAATTACGGTAAACTTACTGGACCCTTCACTGCAATGCCCAGTCCGGACGGCGTGCTCGACAAAAGCGACTTTCAAGCGCAGGATAAGCCACGTCAAGCAGTCTGTCCACGACCAAAGCCCGGCATGTCGGCCTCACAAAAGGCTTGTCTCAACCCCAAAGGAGGCGGCGGTCGGCCCTGTGAATGTGATTATGTGTGTTGTGACCAAAACGAGCAGAAGAAAGATTGCAGCGGCATGGGCGCAACCTCGACGTTCGATCAGATTTGCGGCTATATGATGCAGTATGTGAATGTGCCCACTTGCTTGGACAGCCAGCTGCGCGCAACAGTCGAACACAATCAATACCATGCGCACGATGTGTTGCCGAACTGTGCGGATGCTGCTGCCGCAACAACATCGGCGGGTTTTTATGGCCACAAAGCGGATGAGAAATGTGTTGGTGGCGCTTTTGTTGCGGCGAGTAACTGTACAACTTGCGGTGAGAACATGGAACTCGATCATGAATTTGTGCGCAGCCAAATAACGTCATTACTGGACGCCATCGCATCCGAATTGCGTGGCGAGCAGTCGCCGGGCACGAATGATTATCTGGAGTATGAGCTGGCGCGCTATAAAAACTTCAAACTGCAATTTCCCCAGGTGGCGGAGAAGATAGCCAAGTTGAAGGCAGAGCAGTCGCTACGGTCGTATTTCTTGCTGAATTTGCAAAATGATCTCGTGAAGTTGCTGAACGACTGTTGCTTGCAGCCCGAAGTGAATATGAGGCCGACATACAATATGCATTAGTGGCGGGGATTTGAAGCATTTTTTTCATATTTATTTTGCTAATTATTGTAGCGCTTGTGTGAATCTTGGTCCATGCTTCGTGCTAACTATATTTTTGATTTGCGTTATATTCTTCCGATCTGTACGACACAGTTTGAGTTTGTGAATAAAAAAAAAACAAAATATACGTAAAAAGAGTACAGTATACATGCCGAACAGTTGAGTGAATATTCTAGGACGCCGAAGAACTCAACAATTTTTTTGATCCCAAGTCCATTCGGCGACAAATATTTTAATGTGTCGGTCAAAACTATATTTTACATCGTACATATAGCCATAAAGACTGCTCTATGACTTACGAGTCAGTGGACGGTCTGAAGGATGAGGTCAGAGTTCTCATAATTACAGTGAGTTCAGACTCGATTGTCTCGATAATCTGGTTAAGAAGGGTCTTGTGTATGTCATTGCTGCGGAATGATTGGATTTCCGATGATGATGTGGAGAGGGAGGGACAGACTTAAGAGTCTGTCTGAGTCCTGGTTTTCTGCATACACTGCACTGGCCTCTAACACCATTTTTACATCAGAGGCACCTATGTGATAGGTCGGGGTGTTTTTGTGAGGCGCTGGTCGAGGACTGGGTGCTATAATTGCAGAATGCCCGTTGTACTTGGACATTAGGGATCTAGGTGATATGGGGGTTAGCTGGACTGATGGATGTATAGATTTTAGCGGTATGATCTCCACAAGTCTGAATGCCGCATGACAGTTAGGATCGTTTGTGTGTGAATCGTTTAGGCGGCGAAGGCGTTTAACTGAGAATTAGGGTTTTAGCTTCTTGTGTGAATGGTGTGTGCGTGCAATATGCGTATTTGGTTTAACCCCTGGTTACCAGTCCAGAGCAGTATGGAAGCTCAACTGGTTCGGTTACGAGTTCCGACCTGATACTTAATTCTGGTACCATAGGGAGCTCTTAGAGTTCGCTCCAACCTGCTCATGCGGAATGGTACTTGGTACTTAAAATGAGTGGACCGGAGAAACCACAAGCAATCTATTGAGATCGACTTAAAATATAACAGAATTAACAGTTCTTTATCGCCGATCCTTAACGACTACGGACGAAGACTGCATATATTGAAAATATCAACAAAACCCTATAATCTCACTAATCGACCCACTGCTAATATCAATTTCTATTTCTCTTCCTTGCAGGACGCTCCAACAAAAACGAACGCCAAGACGTCACCGATGTCATGCATCCAAATCAACAACAACAACAAATTCAAACTCAATCTCAAGCACAAAATCATTCCAACAATATGTCTCCACAACGTACATCATTAGCCGCCTCGTCGGCTTCATCGAAACGCATCTCATCAAGCATTTCTGTGCAATTACCAGCCGCTGGTTTGGGTTCACGGCCAAGCAGCATCATCTCAACCAGCGCCAGCTTGGATGAGGGCGGTTTCAATGAACCCTCACCGGAGATCAAAGCCAAACTGAAGCCTGCCTATGATTTCGAGTCGGTCAATGGCCGTAGCGTCACTGGCGTGTGTGCCGATGTGGATGAATGTGACCGCAGCCGTAAGCCAACCGTCGAAGAGGCAGAGAAGCCCAGTTTAAATTACGTGGATGTGGGTTATCGTCTCAATCCGGACGGTAGTGAAGCGCGTGAAGTTTTTGGCGAGTCGGAACTCTACGACACCGCCAAAGTGACTGAAATGCATAAGAAATTCCATGCTAATGGATTTGCACAGGAGACCACCACCGTGTATGCAACGATTAAAACGGAAGTAACAACAGCCGTTGAGCTCTACTATCCCGGCGGTAAGCTGGCTAAAGAGCAACGCGAACGTGAACGTGTTAGCGGTATATTGCATTCGCCAACGAAATCCATTGGCAGCAGTGGTTCACCGGTGAAAACCGCAATCACCGCCTCACCACCTGTGGGCGTTGTCTCGCCCATACGTCGACGCAGCTCCGATGTGAGCGTCAAGTCCACACCGCCCATGTCACCCACATCGATCGGTAGCGGCAGCGGTGGCAGTTGTAGCGGCACAGCAAACACGAACTCGACCAGCAACACACGTTCGATTTCGTCCATTGCTGTGGCGGCAGTGGGCCAAAATAAGGGCATCGCACCCATCGCTTCACTCGATACGCAGGAGGAATTCGATAGTTCTGAACTGCCGGCATTGCCAGAGCGCCCGCCACCGCTTAGTGCGCTAAATACAACTATGCTAGCGTCAGCTAGTGACGAGCAGTGCAATGCTTTGGACATGCAAGACCTGGAATATGCGGACAGTAGCGCTGGCGAGGATGAGGATGATTTGATGCGCGCAATCGAGGCGGACGATGATGACGATGATGTGCATTTGGATGTAAGCGAGGCGCCACTAGCCACCGTAGCCGAAGAGGAGGAAGATGAGAAACTAATTATAACAACAGTGGCGGCGACGCAGGTGGTCATACCGCGCGAAGACAGTCTGCCCGATGCTATGACCGCCGACGAGGCGGAACAATTGTTGAGCTCAAGGTGAGTGCATTTACTTAGTATGAGAATGTTGCGTGCGACTTGTTATAAGTTAAATGTAAGAAATCTTAGATATAATTAGTGAATTTGGTTTAGTGAATACTAAATATTGTTTAGGGTAAGTTAATGCTCGACAGTCTTTATTCCAAAATTAATATTTTTTATATATTTTTAATATTTATATTTATCCTTTAAGCACTCATAGATTCGGGTAGGCCAATATATGTACATATGTTTAGAAACTCGATAAAGAAAATATTTTAGGGAGAGAATAGGTAATGCTGAGTACTTAAAAAAGTTAATTATTACTCTAAGAGTAATATTAATGATTCCCGTAGACCGGATCCTTGAACATCTTATACCACATCTTTTGTGGTGGACTGATTTTTACCAAAAAAGTAAGCCACTTGCAAATCTCAATTTCCCATCAAATTTGACCCGTATTCACAAAACAAACTACATTTTCAAGTATTTTAATAGAAATTCTTATTATGGCCTCCAAAAAAAGATGCTGAGCCAATATTGCGTGAACCACTCCATATTAATCAAAGAAAACGCTGAGTATTACCTTCATTTTTGACTGAACCTGATGTGGTTTTTCAAGTTTCGGGTGATTTTGGAGCCTCATTCACGAGATTGTTGGACAGTTCCGACGTCATATTCACCGGCCTATGTCTCGTAACCAGTAATGAAGCGTTTGCTGAATGTAGAGTCGTCAACCTCTACTCGACGTCGTTTAAAGAAAAGAATCAATTATTTTGGTGTGAGTCTAGTATTGAAATGATCCATGCCTAAAACACTAACCAAAATGTGTTGTATCAATCCATAAGAGATGTTGATATCCGCTGCTATCTCTTTGTTGCCAACATTACTAATTTTACCACTATTTCTTTAAATTTTTCAATGTGATCGTCATTAAGAGAGGTACATATAAGGCTCCGCTGACTTAATGACCTTCGCTGAATGTGATGACTTCTTGAACTTCACAGAATGCTATGTGCCACTCAAAGTATTGTGTTGGTGATAAAGTAGTCTAGGAAAAACAGTTAAACGATTAAATTGCGCGCACAATTTTTTAATTACCAGTCCGGGTTAATTTTGATCAGACGAAATTCTATATCATTCCATAAAATGTGTTGGTGATAAAGTACTCTAGGAAAAACAGTTAAACGATTAAACAGTAAAATTATTGCCAGTCCGGGTCAATTTTGATCACATGAAATACTATATCATGCCATAAAACCATAAGTGGAACTCTTAAAACATATAATTTTCATGTTTTTGAAAATACTAATTTAAAATCAGCTCTTTTATTGCCGGTCTGGAATGACCTTGAGTAGTTATCAATAATTGAGGGCTAATCTGTTGAACAAGATGTTCGGTTCGCGATGACTTTAGTTTGGTCTTACTTTGCAGGCATATTTTTCATAAACCAAAATCCATGAACTCGAACTATTAGAGTTATTAAATTTCTCCGTTATTTATTTAAATCTGATACTGATTTTATAGTAAACTTTTCTACTTTTCTTAACCCTTACTAACGAGCATGTTCAGGGAGTTATTTAATAGAACTAGATGGAATTCCCATCAATCTCTTGCAGTGAATTATGCTTGCACAGCCCTTGATCACCGCTTTATCTCGCAGAAATATTCTACTGGCAGTATCGATAAGGTAGTATTTTCACAGTACATTTGGTATACAGTGAAATTCCTCATAACCGGACACATGTATTATTTTTGTCCGGTTAAAGGAGTTGTTTATATAAAAGGACGTAGCAAAAGCGAGTGTCCAAAATAAGTTCTTAGAATTGGAAGCTGCAACTCAGACCTATTTTTGTATTGAACTAATAACTGCGAGCCAATGTCAGCCAGGAGTAAATGAAGGGCAAACATCGCTTTAGTTTCCTTTGAGTCACAGATGGCTTCAGCGCAAGTCAATTTGTTTGCTGTGATCATTTTACGTTTTGTTTCTTAAAAAAACTGTTAAAAAAAAATTAATAAGAATTCAAAAAAGCGGGAACTATTATACAAATTTTTCTTTACATATTACATATTTAAAGAAATCATGTCCGTTTATCAGGGATAATTTGAATGAAGTGTGCGTGTCCGCTCATTGGAACGTTATCATGTTCGCTTATAGGACTCGGTTTTGTATGAAATTAATAATGAAAAGTTGTATTTATGCAATGTGGCCGGTTATGGGAGGTGTACGGTTATTAGAGGTGCCTAGTTATGGATGTGGCCTGTTATAATAGGTGTCTGGTTATTGGAGATGTCCAGCTATCAGCACTGTTCGTAATGGGGAATTTCACTGTACTTCTAATGATTCGGAACATCTTTTCTGATACACATTGGAATATTTTTCAGAATACGGACTCTTCGTCATAAGCTATATAATACTCTGATGTATCTTAGCACTATATGTTTATGAAAAGTTGAAATATCCCTCATAAACCAACTGGGAGTTCACATTCCTGCTGTTATCTGACCACATTTGATGCAAAAGTTGAAGAATGTGTGAATCCATATAAACCTGCCACCATATTTTTAATGTACATACTGATACCACAACCCAAAACAAACACACACTCACATACAATTCCACATTCATAATTACATACTTACATATATACATACATACATATGTATAACAGTTGCAGGCACGTACCACAACTGCATTTGGCTTTTAAATAGCGTTTAAAACTTTTCCTCAAACTATCTAAAGCATACTCAATGCGCTTAAAATTGTTAGTGTGATAACTGCACGTAATTATAGCGCCCGCACACAGACACACACACACACACATGCGTCGCCGAGTAAAAGCGAATCAGAGAAATTATGATTTGCGGTGACAAAAAGGCAAATAAACACACACACACAGAGAGTAAGGATAGTTTCATTAGCCCATCTGTGTTTGAGGAGGCAAGCAAATATTTACATGTGTGCTTGCATATGTGTATGTGTGTGCTTTTTCAAAATTTACCGTATAATCTTAACGTTGCATTTAGATAATACGATTTGAATAATTTATGCATGCCGCTTGTTGTTGTTGTACTGCAGGTGTGCCACTAGATATGTGTCAACATACACTCATGCGTACATATGTATGTATAATGTTGGCTTGTGCTAAGAAGCACTTGAGTGTTTGCTCTTGAGTTATTGAGTGCATTGAAAGAAGCATACTTGGAGGCGCACTTCAACGCTTGTGCGCTTTATTGCAGCGCTGAGGCGTTGCTGCCGAAAGTTTTGCGCATATGAATTGAATTATTCGCTGGCTTTTCACAAAGCTTGCTGTTGGCTGGCATTGCGGGTGCAAGGCGTGCCTTTGAGTAAATTCTATGAATTGATGATTTATTGTTTGGAAATTTTTGAAATTGAATTTCAGTAATTTTTTTTTTTATTTTTAAAATTATATTTTTTAATTTCTTTTCTGATATTTGTTACTAAATTTGTTTTATTATTAAAATTATTGGTTTTTAGCAGTTTTATACTCTCATAATACCGTTTTTCAAAATAGAAAAACATTTCAATTTGAAATTTTTATTTTTTCAAGAGTTCAAATTTTTAATTTTTCAATTAAATTTGAATTTATTTTTATTATTTATTTTATTTTTTTCATATAATTTAAATTTAATTTTTATTATTTATTTTTTTTTTTCATTTAATTTAAATTTTATTTTTGTTTTTTTTTTAATATTTTTTTTTTTATTTTATATTAAAAAAATAAATAAATAATAAAATTTCAACTAAAATTTAATGAAAATAAAATTTTAATTCCTGAAAAATTATTTTGTTGGAAATTTTAAATTTTTAGTATTTTTTTTGTATAAAAATAACATAGAAATGTCTTGTATCGCAAGTACTACTTTTTACTGCTGTCGCCAACGAATGTTTAATATTCTATAAAGGGTAAATGAAGCCAGCAAAGTTTTTATGATTATTTGTTTAAAGCAATCGAATTCAGCGAAGCTAAATATCCACTGGAATTTAATGTGAACCATAAATTTATCGAAATCTTATTGCTTTGGTCGTATACTTTGGCGCCTTTTTAACGGGTACGCGGTCATTTACATCAACCAACCCCATAGAATCAGCTGTTAGACTGCTTGTATTGCCATTAGAGATGAATTGAAACACACATATGTACCTATCCAGTGGGACAATTTTGTAGTACTGCTTTGTATTGTAAAGAAATGTTATTACTCAAGAGTACTAAAAATTTGATTTTTCTTATTTTTTCAATTTTAAAAATTTAAAAAATAATTTAAAGACAAGAAAATTTTAAAGTTAAAAAACTTTTTAAACCAATTTAAAAAAAAAAAACAAAAAAATAAACATTAACTACAGATATATACCCTACACAGCTGCATTTTTTATCTCATAAAAATGTAAAAATGATCTTTATCTTGATTTTGATCGTTGACTTTGTATGGCAGCTACATACATATATGCTATAGTCAGCCGATCTAAACAATTTCTTCGGAGATTGTAACCCTGCCTTATGTAGTAACCGTGCTTTTCATGAAGATATCTCAACAAATAAAAAAGTTTTCCTTGCAAAAACTTGATTTGTATCGGTCAGTTTGTATGGCTATAGTGATCCCATATCGGCGGTTTCCAC
Organism: Bactrocera tryoni; assembly: GCF_016617805.1. Classification (NCBI taxonomy): domain Eukaryota; kingdom Metazoa; phylum Arthropoda; class Insecta; order Diptera; family Tephritidae; genus Bactrocera; species Bactrocera tryoni. The sequence goes on along the minus strand of NC_052503.1, from coordinate 17,319,643 downwards.
AAATTAGCAGCTCCTTAAATAAACAAGCACGTTTGTAAAATATCAGAGCGATATTTTAAAGAACACGCGTATATATAGACAGTTAGACGGAAATATCTCATTCGACACAGGAGAACTGTTTGCATAGAATTTAATAAGAAACTATTTTCCAAGTACAAATATGGTAAAAATATAACATTGAAGAATTATTGCAAATGAATTATTTAGTAACTAGTTACTAAGGCACTCATTACAGACTACTTATTGAGAAACTGGTTGTATTCAGTGAATAATTCTCAGGCAGTTATTTATACTCAAATTATTAAATTTGTTTATTTTTTTAAATCATACATTTAAACAATTAACCCTAATGTAACTAGTAACAAACTAGTCATTACCGTAACTAGTTGCATATTTAACAATATGTTTCACTAAATGTGTTTAGTTTTTTAATCATAAATTTTAACTAACCCTTATGTAACTAGTAACAAACTAGTCATTACCGTAACTAGTTGCATATGAAACAGCAGGTTTTCATTAATTCTAGTTTCCCCCAGCAAACCATTCATAATCTACCGCAATAAAAATGCAACCAATACATTGACAACAGCATCTGCTTCATGCAACAGTTGAGACTAAACTTAAACATATAATACTGTTTCTGCCACGCCTATTCAAAGCTAGTTCGCGCTTTTATTTTGTCAATGGCAAAATAAGTCGCTTTAAACATGTCGCCATTATATTTCAGCACATACATACATAGCCATACAGGAGACATACTCGGCGTTGTGTGTACACATTTGACGCTCGGTTTTTTTGTCTGCCATGAAAAGCCAGTTTTGTAAGTGTGTTGCGCCTTTTGAAGCGCTTTATATGCTCTGGGTTCCTTGACATTTTATAAAAGACTTGTCCACACAAACGCAATTATTTACATACAAACACACACACGCTCACAAACAACAGACACACATGAGCAGACGCAAATGTAGAATTTGTAATGCATTACAGCGGCTGTCTGACCGAGTGACTGACTGACGGACGGACGGACTGAGTAACCAAAGTGCTTTCATCAATGTACACAGCAGTTCATTTAAATCTTTTAAAGAGGCTTTTGTGGAATTTGTTTTTTTTTATTTGCGGTTTTGTCTGATTGAAAAATATGTTAATAAAGTCAATGAGAGGGTATTAAATTTAATGTTTTTTCTTAAATTTAACAGTTCGAAAAAAAGTTGTAGAAAACAATTTCTTCGTAACTGCTTAATTGGTCAACAAATTTTGCGAACAATTTCAATTAAACTGCTTGTACCGTGAAAATGCCATTAGGTCTTACTGACTAAAATATTCAATCCTTAGGTCATGCCACAAAAGTCGAATAGAAGTATAGTCTCTCATTTTGCTTCATGTATGTAGTTTGGCATACATACATATGTACATATGATTCCCAAATTGTTGAAAATCCATTTCATACATAAGTGCGAGTTACGGCATTGTTGACTGAAGTTCCCACAATATTCGAGGCTTTATTACTTGCCCGATTTGTTACTGATAGAGTTGCAGTACAATTTACTGGGCCTACAGTTTGCATCCCCTCAACTGTTTTAATTTGCTTAACACCTATTATATAAAAAAAGAGTTTCACACCTATTATTTACTGATCAAATTTGACTCGGACGTATAAAAAAAACATCCAAACTATTATTTATTCATCAAATTTGACCCGGACGAATTAAAAAAGTTTGAAACATATTATTTATTAATCAAATTTGACCGAGACTAATAAAAAAAAGTTTCACACTTATTATTTGTTGATCAAATTTGACCCGGATTAATAAAAAAAGTTTTACATCTATTACTTACTAATCAAATTTGATCCGGACTAATAAAAAAAGAGTTTTACATCTATTACTTACGAATCAAATTTGACCCGGACTAATATAAAAAGTTTCACACCTATTATTTACTGACCAAATTTGAGTCGGACTAATGAAAAAAGTTTCTCGTATTTTAATACAAATCTTTATTATCGTCTACCAAACACTTTTCCATTTTTATAACAAGATAAGCCTAGGCTGGCATAGCCTTCAGTGCCTTCAGCATATCAGCTATGACTTTTAAAGGCTTCAATGCACTTATGAAGCGTTCTCGAAAGCGGACTTTTCAGTTTTGAAAACAGCAAAAAGTCACAGGGAGTAAAATCTGGCGTATACAGCAACTAAACGTTGACTCTCTTTTCGTGTTTGGCCAAAAAGTCCGTTACAATGAAAATATAATGTGGCGGCGCATTATCGTGGTAACAAATCCTTGAAATTTTGTCTCCAAATCCAGTCGTTTAGGCAGAATTGTTTCATGTAGACTCCTCAGAACGGTGGAACGAATTCATGATAAACCACATGACGTTAATCCAAGAAAACGATGATAGGCTTTAACGTAGTTTTTCTATTTCGGCTCATTTTTGGAACTCTATTCCTTAAATTGTTGAACTGTTTCGACCTCATTTGCAGAAACATACGTCTCGTTACCAGTAATGATGCTTTTAGAGATTGTAATGGTCCTCAGCTACGCTCTCATACACCTGTTTTGCGACCTCTACTCAACGGCGTCTTGTTTTTGCAAGATATGCTGGCTTTTTGGTACGAGCATTAATAACTTTAATGTCCAAAACATTAACCACAATGTGTTCAATCGATCCGTAAAAGATGTGAGATCTCTGCAGTTCTTCTAATGTCAACATGAAGATTTTCGAGCTGAGTTTCTCTAACTTTTCGATGTTATCATCATTAAGAGAGGGGGATGGACGACTCGCATAAGGCTTTTTTGCCTTATGTTTGTTTTTTGCCAGTCGAATACTTGTCTTGTGTTGAAGTAGATTCCCCAAAACTCTTCTAGATTTTCAACGATTCCGTATTCGTGATTCCATTGGAAACACAAAACTTCAAGCAAACTCATTGTTAATTTATTTTACTTCTTTCATGGTAAAAAAATGCCAGAAAAACTTTTTGCGTCGTAAGCAAATAGATGACAAACACCTGACTTATGAACCACAAACTTCTCATGAACATAAAATAGTTTGTAACAATCTTGGAAAAAAATGTTATCGTTTCGGCGGAACCAGTCCGAGTCAAATTTGATCAGATAGTAAGATTTAGTTGCACTTTTATCTCTAACTGAGGTCAACACATCGCTAAAAAAGAACGTAAAATGGCATCACTTTGCAACTCGTGTCATATGACACAAGCCATTCTGCCCAACCCTCTACAAGGCCATAAAATTTCAGTAACCGATATGTGCCAGCATGCCAATACCCAAAATAACAGCTATATTTATTGTCTTAAACATTTTTTCCTGGATTCTTTCGCACATTGAAACGGTGTGTGTGTTTGTGTTCAAGATGATTAGTTCATCGCTGAAAGCTCAACAATTTAACGGCTCAACTTGTTTGTTGTTTTTGTAAGCCATATATATGTATGTGTGTAGAGCTTTTATTGTATGTGTTATACACTCATATATTCTTTCATACATACATACATACGCACAGACATAGATACACATGTATGTACGTCATTTAAACTTTTGTAAAAGCTTCCTTTTTTTTGGAAATATTTCAGTGCGACAGTTAAAATTACACTTTATGGGTGTGTGCGTGTTTTGCGGTTTTTGTGGCAAATTGACTATTCAATGATTTACGATCGCCTGAAGTGACGCGCACACTTGCATATGAATGTATCCCTATATACAGCTATACATATGTGTATGTGTGAATGCCTCTTCGTCTGTGAAAGCGCACTTTTTTCCCTTTCCAAACGATACGAATTTGTCAGCGTTGTTCATATATTGCCCACTATATGTGTTTGTTCTTGCTATTGTTGTTTTTTGTTTTTGTTTCCCTTTTTCTCGATGCATTCCGGCAGCAAGTGCTATGTGTTGGCACTTATTTTATAGTTATATAGCGCCGTTAGTTAGACAGTTCATGCTATTGGAAATCACACTGGGTCATGTGGTTATGGCCATATGCTTGTCCAAAGTCCAACTAATTTTTTATTTGTGGTTTGCAATAGATCCGTTTGAATGCGTATGCACTTATATACATACATCTGTATATACATATGTATGTATATATGTGCGTGTATTTAAGCTGCTAAATTAAGTAGTTGTAGACCCGAACGAAACTGGTCCGTAACTAGTTGATGATTAATTTAGTTTACTTATTTTCAATATTATACTAGTTTTCCTTATTATTACTCTAATTCCCTCATTTGAAGCTAGTTGGCAAGTAGTTCTATTTATGAACCGTTATTCATTTCGCTTTTTGAAAGGTTTTATATATGCATTTTATTATCTCAATCTATTTAGAAATTTTGAAATTTCTTTGTCTGTATTTTAACTAGTTGCAAACTAGTTCGTTTGCTACTAGTTTTATATTTTTTATTTTGCTTACACTTATGAGCATTTATTATATTGATACATATATTTATTTATTTAGTACTTAATTGCAACAAATCTAATTTCGTTGAACTCACTTAGCAACTAGTCGGAAACTAGTTCGTTTGGCTATAGTTGTGTTTTTCTTAAAATTTTTCAAAACGTTTATATTTCAATGTTTAACTAAAAAAATATTTAACTCCAATATATCCACTTTGCAAGTAGTCTGAAACTAGTCCATTTGGTACAGTGTTTAATACTCTTGTATCCTTTTAAAAAATTTATGTTTAAAAAGTCTATATTTAAAAATTTAACTAAAAGATATTTGACTTCATAGCACCCACTTCGTAACTAGTCTGAAACTAGTCCATTTGGTACAATTTTTATTATTTTTACATTCGTTTTAAAACGTTTATATTTAAATTTTTAACTCAAAAATATTTAATTTCTTAGTACTCACCTCGCAACTAGTCTGAAACTAGTGCATTTTGTCCTAGTTTTATTTTTTTATAATTGCTGTGAAAATGCTTATATTTAAACAAGTAATAGTGATGAACATATTTTGCAACTAGTGCAGAACTAGTTCTTTTTGGTCCATAAAGCAATTGATGCTCACTGTTAGTTTCCAGTAAACAAGTTGAAAGTTTTACCCACAACTTTTGATTAAACTAAGCATGCCTTACCCTACTGTAGCCACCATCCTCCCTTCTGCAGTTTTTCTCCAGTGTTATGCAGTCACCTGGTTTTATTCCACAATGTCTTGTGCAGCACAGGTGGCCATAGCTGCTGATACATGGCTTATATGCATGTATGTATATGTGTTGTGTACGACTTTGTGCCTTTATTTATGTTTGTGGAACTTTCAGTGGTTCGCTTCGTTTCGAAAGATTTATACGCAGAACACACAAATGCATAAGTCTTAGTAGTAGTGTGCATTCCAAAATTGCTGAAATTATTCAGCTTTATATTTATTTATTATTATTTGTTCCCTGTATGCATGTGTTTTGTAGTTTTTCTTGCACTTCCTTCCGTCCGTTCGGTTCCAATAGCATCATAGCTGCTGTCAGCTGACATTGTGACGTTAATGCCATGCCGACATGCAAATTGCATATTTACTTTGAATCCTGTTGGTGTGTGTAAAATATGCTGTGTGGTTTAACGTTTGTTGATTTGCAGTGGCAGCTGTCATTCTTTGCACCTTGTTAATGCGGCGCGCCTCTTATATGAATTTGCGCTCACTCAATTGCATTCTTACTCACACGATTCCACTCAATTGCACTCAGTTTTGAGTGTGAGCCATTGCAATTTGCTCTTTTGCTCGCCGCAAACGCGCTGCTCAATTGCGAAATGCATTTTTGTTGTAGTTATTCTCTTGTTGCAACTGCAAAATTCAATGCTGCTGGCAAACGCGCCTTTTTCACCGAATCAGTGACTCATTCTGCGGCAAGAAAGCAAAGTGTGCACTTGCTGTTACACATCGCGGACATCCGGATAATTACGCATTCATTAAAGGCATGCAATAAAAAGAGTAGCATTGCTGCTTTCAATGTGAACTTGACCATTTAATTGCCGTATATTTCACAATTGTTACGTATACGCCACGGTGCACCAAGTGTGAAAGTGTGCGAAAGCGCTTGCAAAACGCCTGACATTATTTTGCGCCACCCTTAACTGGTGTGAAAAACATTTCTTTGCGTGTTTGTAGCAAATAATTTGTGTAAATAATTAGTGCTTGTGTATAAAAAACTGTGTTAATGTGCGCCTTTGAAGTTACTCATACGCCCAGGCATACGCTGTCAAGCAGCTGATGTGATTTTAATTGTGGTAAGCGTGAAGTAATTAAATTTAATTGATTTTGGTAACGTTTTACTTCCAAGAATATTTAAAATTTTATGCGAAAAACTTCATTCAAATTTGGTTACCTGCATATTAACACACATGACCTAGGCCACCAAGCTTGCCTCAGGCATAAACCTGCGCGCTAAGAAATGTTCGTACTTTTATTTGTGTTTATTAGTAAGCGTTTGTCTAGGAAGGCGTCATCGGTGGTTTGACTTGTTTCATATGTGCTTTTCTTTTACAAGTCGTTAAATATGTACATAGGTGTTTTGGAATTATTGAAAATTTTTTTCAATTTTTAAATCTCGAGCTGTTGCTTAGTTCTTGAGCTGTAGACCTGACATTTTGCATACGTATTTTTCTCTTCAAGTCTCTTTTGTCAGAATATCAGACCATTATAGCATATAGCTGTCATACAAACCCAACGATGAAAATCAAGTGCTTGTATGGAAAACTTTTTTATTTCACAAGATATCTTTATATAATTTAACATGAATTATTATCTAAAGCAATTGCACAGTCTGCGCGGAAATTCTTCAGATCGGACCACTATAGCATGTAGCTGTCATATAAACTGAATAATCAAAACCTCGATTTTGTATAGAAAGGTTTTTTATTTCACAAGATATCTTCACATAATTTAACCTGAATTATTATCTAAAGCAATTATACAATCTGCGTGAAAATCCGTCAGATCGGACCACTATAGCATATAGCTATCATACAAACTTAACGATGAAAATCAAGTTTTTGTATGGAAAAGTCTTTTATTTGACAAGTTACCTTCATGAAATTTAGACTGTCCAGTGAAACGCTAGATTCTCTCAACAAATTGTACAGATCGAATCTCTATAACTTATACTGCAATACAAACTGACCCATCAAAAGCATATTCTTGTTTGTAAAATTTTTCTTTGTGAAGGCTATTATAGCACCAAATGCTTGCTTTATATAAATATGTCAGTAACTAACACTCAAGATATTATCTTTATATAATACTGAATATAATACATGCTATAGTTTCTTAATTTACTAATGAACTGTATTGAAGCTGCAATACTCTTTCTTTACTCTTCCATCATCATAATAACAGCTAAACAAAAAGTTCGACCGACTGTGTATACGCTTTGCTTTGGCGAGCGTCATAGCAATTTATAGAAGTTTATTGAAGCATGATTGAAGATTGCTCAATCTCAAGCTCAAGCTATCCGCAGCAATACTAATATTTACAGCTAAAACAAGTTTGCTTGCTGCTTTGCTCATTTACTTCCGCAGCAGTCAGGATGCGTATGCTTGACAAACGATTAAACTTACTCAATTTCAATTCATTGGTTTTGCTGTAAAGCGTATTTACTTGCTCATCATTTTATCAACGGTTATAAAATTGCAAATTCTGTGAGAATTTTGCAAAAACGGTAAATTTTGCTGTACAAGCAAATCAAGTAACTCATACGCCATGCTGAACGCATGCTTTCGTTCATTAAGTGTGTGGTGGTTGAATGCATGTGCAGTTTTCCTGCAACTCTAAGCTTAAATAAAGCAAAGCTATCAGCAGCAAGAAATCTAATATTAATAAAATTTGTAACGTCAAATGAAAATCAACCTTTTTATTAAGAATAATGTACTTGTATATTATGAAAAATAAAGCGCACGGTTTGAGAAAATTGTCTTTGAAATTTTAGTCAGTTTTGATTAAAAGCAATCAATAGCATGGTGTAATATACAATTCTTGGAAGTTAGGCGAACATTTAAGGAACTGCTTGCACTTTTCACCTTATTTTTGATGCAGCGTAGTAAATTGCAGTTATTGAAAGAAATATTGTACGTATGTATGTATGTACTAACACTCATAAAGCAAGATATTCGTTACTTGCTCTGTAAATGAAAATATTTTTCACTTCTTTTAGTGTTCCATTAGCAGCAATGTCTAAATCATGTTAGTCATTTATGTACAACAGTGCGTATGATGAACATTAATATGATGAAGCATGCCAAATATGCTTTCAGGCTGCTTACTATTGGTTATTCAAGTCACATATTGCTTTTGCAAAATTTCATTTTCATATGAAATATAATTATTCGAGTAAGAGTTGTATTTTTGATTTTAATTTTTCGGTATCCCGAAAATTTTCGGTATTAGTGATGTGGATTAATCTTCATATGCTAATAAAAAATTGCTAATTTTCAGCGTTACAATTAAGATTTTCTACTGTTTTTCAATTTTAGTTAGATTTAGGAAATAGGTATCAGCCTCAAATTTTTGATCTCACATAGTCAAGTTATTGTTTTAATTTGCTAATTTGTTGACGCAATCAAATAAAATTGAGAAAGTGGCAAATTTATCAAAGTCAAGTGGAAATTAGCAACATCCCAAAATATTTCGGGATCCCGAAAGTAACAGTAAACAATCCCGAAATCGCAGAACTTGTTGTGAAATGTGTTGCAATAGAAGGAAAAATTACTTAAATAAAATTTTTCCCCAAATATTTGGGGATCCCGAAAATTGCAGTAGACAATTCCGAAACGGCGAAGTCGAAAATTTGTTAGAATAGAAGGCAACATTACTTTAATTTAATTATTCGAGAAATATTTCGGGATCCCGAAAGTTGTAGTAGCCAATCCCGAGACCGTAGATCTTAAAAATGTATCGTAGTGGCACGCATTATGACTCTAATCAAACTTCTTTGCTTTTATAAAATTTTTTGATAAATTATTTTCTTCACCCGTTATTGTTTTAACCATAATTAGTTACCCGACTTCGCGTCAACTTTGACGAGCGCCTTTTTAATATCACATTGGTTATCCTGAATACCTAAACAAATCCGCCTTTTGTTGTCCGTGCCAACCGAGGTATTCGCTTTGCCATTCCATCAAATGCTCTGTGGTATTTGTTTGTGACCGCAGCAGTCATGGCATTTAATCCAATTTGTCAGGTACGACTATACAGAGCTCTCCTTATGTACATTTCACCAACTATCCCAGTACTAATAACGGTTATACCCTGTGTTTGGTCAGCTTAAAAGTACTTTTTAATTATGAATAACACAGAGTATTTAATATACTCTAATATGGTTTCTGAGTTGTACGTTGTTGCGTTCATTGAAAATTGCATACATACATACATATGTACATATATACGAATACACTCAAAAGCTCTCAATTTGAAACAGAAGAGACAATGGGCATGTTAACGTCGATATATTGACAGTTCTGTCAGCTTACATACATTGAATTGATGCTAATAGACATGTTGGGCGATGGGTGCATATACAATACTTTTATATATGTACATATATGTACATAAGTGTAATATATGTACATATTTGGACATATACATATGTATGTATGTATAAATGTAGCCTTTGGGAAATTTGTTGCTTGGGGAATAATTATTTTCAATTTTTATCAAAATTTACTCGATAAAATTTTTTCTTCGGCTTTTTCTAAAAATAAGTTTTTTTTTAGAAAAGAAAGTTACAACATTTAAAAACTAGTCCATTAACAACTAGTTCTTTACTAGTTATTTTTGAACTAGTTGTTGTTTTAATTCTTAATGATATGCTCGTCTAGCACTATTCTTCCATTAACAACAAGTTCTTTACTAGTTAATTTTGAAATAGTTATAATTTTTATTGCTTAATGATATGCTCGCCTAGCACTATTCTCGCTCAACAACTAGATCATTGCGATTTAAAAACTAGTCCTGTAACAACTAGTTCAGTAGTAGTTACTTTTGAGTCAGTTGTTATTTTAATGCTAAATGATATGCTTGCCTGCCACTATTCTCACTCAACAGTCCAACACTGCTTTAAATCACTTTTTTCAATCGCAATCGATATTTATTATTTTTCTAGTGAAATTTAAAATTCCTTTTATTGCTTTGCCAATGCATAAATTATTATGTAAACCGTACTGCTTACTTAACGTTGCGGCATTAATACACTAGCTAAGTGTTTTAAAGTATCTACGGCAACTAAATTTTTAAATGTCTCTTCAACTTAAAGCCTCGTCGTTGACGACCTGCAGAAAATTGCTTTAACCTCACTTATTTTCTTACTCAATTCGCTGGCGACTGCGGTGATATCCCAGAGCGGAATTGCCATGCCAAAATTGCTTTAAAAACTGTGGCACCACGAACCACCACCACAAGATATTTCATATATGTACATATACACGCACACACACAAATAGAATTGCGCCTGGAAAGGCAGCAACGAGTATTATGCGCTTCAAATTCAGCCAATTGTGCCAAATTTCGTTTGCATGTCTGCTAGCATTTATTGTTCTTCGCACTCGAATGCTTTTGTTGTTATGCGCCTGTGTGTACATGCGTGTGTAGCTGTATGCATTAGGGTGTTCGTTTATTCCAAAGTTTATTTTCTATGTACAAATTTATAAATGTTCTCTAAAGTTTCAGTTTTTGTTCTAAAAAAGGATCTAACGTAATTCAGCTGCTTATTTTCAATTTTAACCCTGCATGAATTAAATTTGTTTCCCATGTATATAATTTTTGATATCTTGTATTAAAGAAATAATCTTATTTTCAAAAAATTATATTCTAATAAAAAAATGTCCGCTCTGCAAAAAAGATCTGAATGGGTTTTTTCATACTCTTATGTCTACATGCAATTAAAGTCATGCATCAAATGTAATGCATTCATAGGGTACACCATATCGTATGAGCAACACATACTTTTTAAGGCGCGCGTATGAATGCTGAGTATGCGGATTTGATGCATAACTTTAACTGCGTGCAACTTTTAAAGAAATGTTTTTTGTGGAGCCGAATTTTTTTTTTAGAATATTGATTTTTCAATAAATAAAATATCACTTTTTAAATAAAAAAACCTTTTTAAAAAAAAATAATTATAGAAAAAAATCCAAAAAATGCCATGTTATATATCAGAAATATAATTAGACACGCAAGAACTGAAACTTCAGAGCGCATCTTAAAAAAAATCAACTTTCCTAAGTTAACGTCTCTCCCTAACGTGCATGTGGCTATACATATGTACATACCTGAGGCCATATGTATGTATATGAGTGCGCGCATAATCCTTTGAGTTTGTATCGTCCGCAACTTTTGACTTTCAACAAATGTCCTTGACATGTTGCATTTTAAAGTCCCATTTCGAATTGGCAACTCTCAGCCAATATAGTGGCGCACTCTTGAGCTTTTCGGTGTGCAAAGTAAAAGATAAAGAAATTTCATTTTTGTATCTTGGTAAATAGTTAAATAAGGATTAAGTAAAAAAAATTATTAAAGAAATTGTGAAAAAAATTATTACAAAATAAGAATAGAGAAGAAATAAAATAAAATTAAAAAATACAATTTTTTTGTTGTATTGTATAATATTTATTTTTTATTTTTTATCATTTTGACTATAATTTTAATTTTTTTTTAGATTTCTCACATTTTGTTACTAGTCTGTACAGCTTATATATATTATTATAATAATTTATATATTTTTCCTTCTTTATTCGTTTTTTTTTGTTTCTTCCTTGAACTTCCAAATTTTTCTTTTTTCAATTTTCATCGCTTGTACTTTTAGTTCAATATCATTACTTGCCTTTTCTCACTTTGCATTTCTAGTGCGCGTTTTCACGTGCAATTTCACTTTGTTTCATTCCATTTCACTCGCATAATTTCCATAAACTCGCCTCTTTTGTCTACACAGTACACGGTGGCGCCATTTTTGTGCCTTCAATTTTCATTTAACTGTTCGCCTTTGTCTACCATTTAACTGCCTCGTAGCTTTGTTGCAACCATTTATGATTTTTGTGTGTTTACTCTCTGTTATTGCTGTTAACTTTAGTTCCTCTGTATTTGCAGTGTTCATTTTAACACGTTGATCGTTTTTAGTTGTTGGTTTTTGTTCGCTTCGATAAGCTTTTATTCTACTTTTTCATGTTGTTGTGTTTTAACACCTTTTAATTCGTTTCAAATTTTCTTTTTGGCTTTGTTTTGTTAACCGCGTCAATTAATTTTCACACCTATTCCAATGTGGGGGTCAAAGATTATGCGTTGGATTGCTTTTGAGTTGAATTATTATTTTGTTTTTGGTTTTGGATTTTTACTTAGATTTTGTATAACAGAGCTCAATACAATATTCAATATGTGTTATGAAATTTGTATGCAATAATGAAAAGTTATCTTCTTTATTCGTTTGCTTAATTTAAATTAGCAGATATTAGTCTCTAAAACTGGGAATTTAATAATCGTTTTGCATTTTTCGTAGCATCAATTGCTTATAAACCCTTTACCCGTGTACATTTTTTCCGCATGAAACTTAAATTTGAAATACAAATTAAATTCGTTTTTTCGAAGCATACATTGAGGCGAAATCTTAATATTTTTTGTTAGAAAAGAAGTAGGTTAAGTGAGTCCCGTTACCTGTAAATTAGACAATTAATAAGATTTTTCTTTAGCAACAGTTGATCATAAATCCTCTGCCCTTGTTAATTATTTCTCGGAGAACTTAAGTTTTGAATTTCTACTTTAAAGCATACATTTAGGGTCTCTAAAAAACAAGTACTCGATAAAAAAAAGAAAATGCACTTGAGAAAATTATTACCACAATCCTTCAAAAGAAGAAAGTAAAAACTAATCTCATCATCTAAAACAAACCATCACCAAGCTATTTGAAGTATACTTTTGCGCGCCAAAATTTTTAGAAGTTTTGTCTAGTACTAAGGAAAATTTATATATCACTGGTCTAAAAACAAAGAAAATGTGTATATTATGAATATGTACCATATATTAATCTCTCATATGTATATGCCTTTCCTTGCTACATAAGCTGGCATTACCTACTCGGCCTTTGTAAATAGTGAGGTACATACTTATGTATATAAAAGCATATATATATTTATTTTACTCTTCATTTCATATGTATTGGTTCGCACCGCATTCGCGAAAACTTTCTTTCCCACAATGAAATCGACACAATTTAAAGTTTTTACTCTCGTGTTTTTATGCTTCTTTTATTTCATTTTTGTATTTAGTTTAACAGTTTTGCCCGCAATAGTTTTTAGCAGTTGATTTGGTTTTCCACCCCTCTATCTATTCCTTCGGCGCTCTTATTGCTAACCAGTTTTTTCCGTTGCCAGTTCCGTTGTCTCTTATGCCTTATGGTTTTATTAGATTTCAGTTTTATTGCAATAATCTTCACTCCGTCAAGTACAATAGAAAAACAAAAAAAATTGTGTACGGCAAATTGCACATGTGAGTGATTTGGTGGTTTACCGATCGAAATGTGGATTAGGAACGACGAGATAGTTGCAAGTGAAGTGAAAGTTGAAATAGAAATTGTAATGAGTGAAAAATGTGAAGATAACGATTGAAGCAATGTTTGAATATTTAATGCGATAAAAAGTAATAAAAAGATGCAGTGTAACGTGAAAGACAAGAGTAAAAAATAACAAAAAATAAAAAATTAAAAAAAAACTTTAAATATAAAAAACTAATAAACATAAAAATAGTACAAAATATAAAAATTCTTAAATTAAAAGTAAAAAAAACTTTTAAATTTAAAATATAAAAGCAAGAAGAAAAAATTAAAAAATAATATATGCCTATAATTAAAAAAATTAAATAAGAAACAAAAACAATTTGGAAAATTAAAAAAACCCAAATTAATATAATAAACGAATATAATGAAAACATAAAAAACAACGCCCGTTAGAAAAATTAACAAAATCATAAATTAGAAAAAAATCATTTAAATAAAAAATATACACATATGTATGTATGTACATAAATGTAATAAAGACAAAATAAACTTTAAAAATAAAAAAACAATATAAATTAAGAAAAATATACTTAAAATGAAATAAAAAAATCAAGAAAACTAAAAATTCCTAAATTTAAAAAAAATATAATAATGCCAATTTTAAAAATTATTTGTAAGATTAAAATAGAAAAGCGAAAACAGTTAAGTACAGACGTAAAATAATAATAAAAAATAAAGATATAAATAATAAAATCAATAGGCTAACAGTAACAATAGGTAATAACAGGTTGTATTTTATAATTAAAATTTAATTAAACGGATTAAAAATATAATTTTTATTGAAAAAATTAAAATAAAATAAAAGAACTAAAAAACAAATATAAATAAAAAGAATTAAAAATGTATTAAAAGAGAATACAAAAAATTATAATAAAAAATAAAAACAATTCCTCAAAAAAAGTATGGTAGATTAAAACATAGAGAAAAAATAAAATAAAATAAAAAACAAAAAGGAAATAGCTTACTTAAATAATTATTATATTAAAATACCCTTTTTAGTATTTTGTTTTATTTATTTTTTTAATTTTATATTCCTAAATTTTTTTTTTTAATTTTTAGTGTTTGTGTTTTATTAATTTTTTATTTATTAGTTTTTAATTTTTCAAACATTCAAATAATAATATTTGATGTTTATTATTTCTTTTGTCAATTTTTTCATTTTTTAATATTTGTGTTTTTTTAATTATGTTCTTATTTAAATATTTTTTTATTTATTTTTTACTTTACTTTTATTATTATTATTATTATTATTATTTTTATATTTATTTATTTTTTTTATTTATTAGTTTTTAATATTTTCAAACATTCATAGAAAAACAACAGTAAATTCATCTATATTACCCGCCATGAATAATATTGGATTTTTATTATTATTTTTTTCAATATTTTTATTTTTTAATATTTGTGTTTTTTCAATTATGTTTTTAATTTAAATATTTTTTTTTATTTTTTATTATATTTATTTATATATTTATTTATATATTTATTTATATATTTATTTATTTTTTTCTAAATGTTGGCAACACGAGATTTTCAAACTTTCATTGAAAAACAACAGTAAATTCACCTTTATTACCCGCCATGAACTTTCAAATTACGCATTCATCCAATTGCAGCTAATTTGTTGCCTTTAAGTTCTTCCACACTTTTTCCTTACCCGCCGCTTCTACCTTACTTCACTACAGGTATGTTACTAATTCTTACCTAAGACTCTTCGAGTTTAGTTTTAATCTCCGCGCTCCGTTGTAATTATTTATTTGTTTGCATGGGGCTGCGCTTAAAAGTGCGCTAAAAAGTTTATTGACGCTGCCAAATTCTGAACTGTAATGAAACTTGTTTAATAGTTTGGCCTCTGCGTCACTTCCACTATCTTCTACTTTCGCTATCTACCTTCGGCTCTGCTGTGCATTGCCAAATTGCTCATTTTACCTTAACCAATATTCATGCCCAACTATGCGCACGTTTTGTGCAAACTTTCGCTGGAGCATAGTCTGTTGCGGGTTTCGTTCTCATTATAGTAATTGTGCACTAGTTACTGCAAATTGTTGCCTTTTCACTTTCTCTCTTCTAAACTACGATTACTTGCGAGTTGTGGGTGCATATAAACCACGGTAATGTATACATATACATATTTTTTTAATTTTGTATAGTTTATTGGGATTTTTCTAGACTCTTTTTTTTACGACATTTCTATAATTGTTTACATCTTTGCATTTTCTCCTTTGGCCATTTTTTATATAGCAAAAGTTAGCAGTTGAATAAAAATCAAAGGTAGCCTCCAATGAAAATCTACACCTGATTTATACATTTTAAAGTGTCTTTAGTATATTTCTGTATTCATGCATTGAATTTGTTACTGTGTAGCAGCACAAGAATCATCAATATTTCTTTGTTATAAATAATCATCGAATCGTGTTATATTATGATAAATTGTATGCTTTTCCCTTTAATAGAAGGTGCACTATAAAAAAAGTCAATATATTTACAAAAAGTCATCTTTAAATGATCAAGTTTATTATACTTTCCCCTCTTTTTGCCTTTATAGTCCATTCCGTTTAAGTTCTCATCCACTACTTTCGCTTGATCCATACATTCCACTCACCTCTTTGCTCGAAGTTTCGAAATCGCCTTTAGTCCCTTAGTTTTTCACATATCGATCTGAACTTTTGCACATGTCCTGTCTTCTTCAAGAAGCTGCCCATTTGTCGGATTCGCCGATGTCGGACCACTATTAGATGTAGCTGCCATACAAACTGGTCGATCAAACTGAAGTCCTTATATGGAAAGCGTTTTTGTTTGACAAGTTATCTTCACGAAATTTGGTATGGATTATTGCCTCAATATATATAATACAATCTCCTAAAAAATCCTTCAAATCGGCCAACTATAGCATATAGCTGCCATACAAACTGATCGATCAAACTGAAGTCCTTGTATGGAAAGGTTTATTATTTGGGAAGATATCTTCACGAAATTTGGTGTAGATTATTGTCCAAAATATCGTTATAATCTCTGAACAAATCGTTCAAATCGGACCGCTATATCATATAGCCGCCATACAAACTGATCGATCAAAGTCAAGTCCTTGTACGGAAATTGCTTTTGTTTGACCAGCTATCTTCATGAAATTTGACAGAGCTTATTGTCTATAGCTATGCTACAATCTCCGAAGAAAGCATTCAAATCGGCACACTATAGCATATAGCTGCCATACAATTCTAAACTGAAGTTCTTATATGCAAAATTTTATTATTTGGGAAGATATCTTCAAGAAATTTATTGTACATTATTGTCCAAGCCAGCGTAATAATATCCGAAGAAATTGGTCAGATCGAATCACTATAGCATATGACTGCCGTACAATTTGATCGATCAAAGTCAAGATAAAGATATTTTTATACCCTTTTATGCTATAAAAATGCAGCTTTAAATGGCATTAAAGCAGTTAACATTTTTTCTCGTTTATGCTTAGTTTTTTTTTATTGAAAAAAAAAAAAATTTTTTAAAGAACTCAAATACATAATTGATATTTTTAAATCAGTTATTTTATAAAGTCTTCTTCATACTATGAAAACAAAAATAAAAATAAATATATTATATTTAAAAAAATAAAAAAAAATCTTGGCAACACTATAACTAGTAAAAGAATGAAGAAAAAAATTAAAAAAAAAATATTATATTAAAAAAATTAAAAAAAAAATATTATATTAAAAAAATAAAATAAAAAAAAAATGTGGCAACCCTTTAGCTACTAAGACGTGTGCTCTTCCGATCTTAAATACATTGTTTTATTTTCCGTTATGAACCAACGCCGTCTATAAAAATAAAATAAAATATAGAATATATTACTATATCAAAAAAAATTTAAAAAAATGTGTGGCAACCCTTTAACTAATAAAAGCGACTTTTTCTCAACATATATTGTAATATTTTCCGTTATAAACTAACGCCAACTTTCAATTGCCTCAAAGTCGCCGACTTTGCTCGCCTATGCCAGCGTTTAGCACAAATTAAACCACTAAATGAAATATTAAAAGTAAAAACTTATTTTTTATCCACTGCTCTATACACTTTTGTTGTTGTTTGTGCGCTTTAGCGAGAGTATTTATTTATGGTTTTTTAATTACTTATTGTTCGCTTTTAGTTTACCCACTTTTGTGTATTTATGGCACAGTTTAACTGCTGAATAGCATTGTTGTTGCTGCTGTTGTGGTTTTAAATTATATTTTCAATGTGCACTTACCACAAAGTATTATATACAAATACATATAAATAAAAAATGTATATGTATGTGTGTGTGTTTTTATGTTTGTGTTGCGCGTTTAAAGGCTTTCAATACTCGCACTCGCATAAAAATGGGTCCTTGCAGCTACTGCGCCACACTTTTTTCGTTTTTGTTTTTGTATTTGTTTTTGAGGACGTGAGTTAAGTGGACCAGCTAACACTTTTCATTAATATGTACCACTTCATACGCAAGTTTAGCGTGCGGCGCTTTTCCTGTTAACCCAGTTCGCGCTTTTATAGCTGTTGTTGTTGTTGTTCCTATTGTTTTTGTACTTGTTGTGGTGTTGCCACTTTTTCATGTCGCAATATTTACAATTTCTATTGGGTGCTTTTCGCAATGGCCATCAAGAAGCATACGCTTACAGTTTGTTATCGCTTGTAAGTGCAACAACAACAACAACAGCAAATCTGGAAATTTTGTGTTTTTATTATTTGCTTGTTTGAAAGAGTTTCTTAATATAGCACCTACTGCAACAGCAGCGAACTGTGAAGTAGTTGCACTTTTTACTGTGTTTTTGCTGCTGTTGTTGTAAACGCTGTTTTTGATATTGTTTGCCAACTCTGCTTTCTTTTGGCCTCCATACTTTTCGCTGCCCATTTTTTCTGGTTTGGAGACCTTTCTTTGTTTTGCGTTGTTGCTTTTATTGTTGTTTTCAGTTTTTTCTTTACCTGTTTGTTTGCGTTGTTGCTTTTTGCTGCTTCCACCATAGCAAATTTCCATTGTTCCCACAAAAGTTCCACACAAAGTTTGTTTTCATTTTATTGTGGTGGCAAACGCACACACATACACATACATACATATATACATTCATATGCATTTCCAACACTGTCTCAGCTGCTATAGGGCTCTTCTTAGTTGTTGTTGTCATGTGCGTGTTTGCACTTGATTTCACTCAAAGAAAATGTCAAACAAAATGCTCTTGAAAATTTTTAGTTTTTTGCTGGAGAAAACTTACCATAACTTAATACTATATATTGTAGTTATGCTATAACTTAGCGCTTGTTTTATTGCTATTGTTTTTGCGTATTCATAATTTATATTTTTTTCTTTCTTCGCTCAAAAATGACTTTACGAACTTCGAAGGTCGCAAAAATCTCAAGACACTTTCTATTAAGCACTCCCTAGCTATTCGGCGCTATTCGTAGGATATCGTATATTGGTGTGAATTCTTAAATTAACTTAGCTTCTACTTTCGGGAAGCAATTAAATAATAACTTTTGTCAAAAATGCGAAGACAACACGATATTGCAACGAGATAACGGGGTTTTCAATAAGAGCACTACAAAATAGAAATAGAACAAAAACGGTTTGGGATATCAATGAAATTCTTTATTCTTTTGAAAGTACATTTCATGTCATTATGTATGGAACTCGATTTCTTTTGCATGGTAGAAGTGCAGACGCTGAAACCCAATTTTCGACGGCTTTCAAGCATAAATCGGCCGATATTGCTGCAATTTCACGTTCGATATTCGCACGAAGTTTATCAATGGTCGCTGGCTTGTTAGCATCGACCATAGACTTGATGAAGCCCCACAGAAAAGTCGAACGACGTCAAATCGCACGACCGAGGCGGCCAACTGACTGGACCATTTCGTGAGATAACATGTTCACCAAACTTGGTTTTCAAAAAATCGACTGTGGCGTTCGCTGTGTGGGCTGTGGCGCCGTCCTGTTGGAATTACATACTGTCCAAGTCCATGTCATTCAATTCGGGCCAAAAATATTCGGTTGTCATTGAGCGGTAGCGATTCCCACCGACCCATAAACCGCACCAAACCATAATTTTTTCGGGATGCAATATTGACTCACGGAGTACGTGTGGATTGCTGACAGACCAATAAAACATATTTTGCTTATTGACGAAACCAGTCAGCCAGAAATAAGCCTCAACGCGGAAGATGAGTTTTTGATGAAAATCCGGATCATTTTCAACTTGTTGCTCAGCCGAATTCACGAACATACAACGATTTTCGTGGTCAAGCTTTCTTCAGTTCTTGCGTCAATTTGATCTTGTAAGGATGTAGGCAAAGATCTTTTCGCAAATTCGCCACAACGACGTCGCAGAGATGCCCAACGCTTGAGAATGATGTGTGAGAGACACTACGACACTGCTTTGTCTCATTGGTATGGGATCGTTTTGTACTGTACCTGTGGATTCAAATTTTTCCACTAGACGCTCAATTGTTGATTTGACAGAACGATTATGACAACCATGAATTGGACGTAGCGCTCTTAAAGTTGAGGTCACTGACACCGAATTTCGGTTGTATATTTTAATAATTTTGGCTCATTGTTGGATCGTATATCTTTCCATGATGAAATGGCAAACCCTACTGAAGAGAAATGTAAAAAGAGCGGGGAAAAATATGGCCTTGTTTGCTGTCTCTGTCGGTCTACATTTGTAGCGTCCCTATTGAAAAACCCGCTAAATGCAAATTTACGTTCTTAAAATTTAGTAAATCGAATAGAAAACATATTTTTAGCAAAAGCCGTTCAAAGCGCCATCTATTCGATGAATCTAAAAACCGAATTAAATGGCTGAGAATCTAAGAAATCATGCCGCCATAAATACTTCTTTTCAAATACTGATTTATTCTTTATTAAGTTAAAAAATCGACGATGTATGTGCTAAAAATTCAAAAAATCGAAGAGTTACAATGATTTTTAGAAAAAATCTTCCGCAGCGCCATCTATTTAGTGAAACTGCTAACCGAACTAAGAGTCAAAGCTTTCACACATTTGAAGCGATATTATATTAGAATCCTAGCGGAATTAGGTTAGCTAAAAAATGTAAACTCTTATGACTTCAAAATCTCTTGCCTACTGTCCATTAATCAAATATGGATCACTCAATCTTTAAATTTCTCCTTTATAAATGTACCAGAAATTAACTTCAAAATAATTTCCAAAGGTTGTGGTCTTCCTCGGAGTACCAGCCTAGCAAGCTGAGGAGTTACACCAGTTTAGACCCTTAAGAAAGGCGTAATTTCAACAATTTGTTCCCAGAGTGGGACAGAAGGAATCGAATTTTTCTCTTTCAGGCTTTATGAAATAAACCTGGGTAGATAATTTTTAAATTAAAAAAGAAAAATTGTTGTAGTGGATTGAAACCGATTGCCAACGAAAGATACAATAATAAAAAATAACGGAGAATTAATTTAAGCGCAAGCTTAGACGAGAAAAAGGAAGGAAGGGAAGGGGTGTAACTAGGGGAATTTTTAAGGGTTAAAGACAGTTTATTTTGATTCCTGAAAAAACTATGAGTCCTAAAGAAAAAAATGTACAGGGCAACGTGGTAGACAATAAAATTATCTAAAAACTGTGTATTCACACCTTTTTCACATAACCGCTAAATTTATGTGAAAAATTCAAAAAATCCAAGTTTATGATTTTTTTTTTTATTTTTGTTACAAGAAAATAGTGTTCTATGAATCTACGAGTTTAATTTGCTAACTTTTTTTTTGCAACAATAGTTTTTACGCATAGCTGCGTTATAAAATCATGACATTTTCAACATTTTGCTCCACTATGCACCCAGCTTAAGGCTAATGTGGGTGCGCTATGCAAATACGAAGTTAAATAGCCTTTTGCACAACTAAAATCACTGCAAGTTAATTGCATAAAAAACACCACAGTGAGTACACTGCCGTTGAGCGCCGTAAAGTGCGGCACGAATGATAGACATGTTAATCAGGTGACAGCAGGCGTTCAGCCATAACCTGCAACTGCAACTGCGTAGTTGCCTCACTTTTTGCTCACTGCTTTCGTGTAACACACAGTTGACATATTGTTGCATTTGCAGCTCAAGCTGCGTATGAAAAGTGTTGCCCATGGCATTACAGCTTATCTGGCTGCAGTGACTTGGAAGTACGCGTGACTTCGCATTGAATGTTGCGTATACGACATGGTGCACTCTTGCATGGCAGCAGGCACTGATTTGCATGTCAGCCTGCCGAAATGCTTATTTATGTATTTTCTTAATTTCCTTTACAAAACTACAGCCAACAGCGTATTTGTTGCACCAACAACAATTACAACAACAGCAACTACAACTAAAATAATATTATTGCCAACAATATTTTTACAATGAAATACTACATTTTTTCTCTTTTTTTTTTTTGCTCGCAACTCATCGTGTGTTGTGTTAAATCAACTGCGAAACGGAAATTCAGCATGCTCACGCACATATTTGCACGCATTTGTCTGATTGCCGACGCTTCGGTTGCTCCGCTGCTCGGCTGCAGCGCTGCTGTGGCGGCCATCAACGCAACTGCGCACGTTTACGATGTTAATGTTGATGATGATGACTACGCTGCTGCTGCTGCATGCAGACAATTTTACATCGCTCATGAAGCAAGGAAATGCTCTATTGCTGTTGTTGTGGCAAAATATTGCCACGGCAGTGGCAATTGTGATGCAGCAACAATCGCAATAGCAACAACAATTACATGCACGACCAAATGTCAACGCATAGCTCACACACACACACACACACTGCTGTAACAAAATTGCTGTGATGCGTTAACAATTTGTTTGCCTGCAACTGCTGTTGGCAAAGCTGCGCTCGCCTCAAGCGCCAATGCCACGCGTCAGCACTGACAATGCTGTCCCATACACATATGCACACATATAAGTGGTGTGTATGTGCGTGTGCGGGTGTGCGACAAGTGTATGATTGTGGTTTTTGCTGCCAGCTGTCGCCTGTCGTCTGTTATTGTTACCCTTCGCCGCTTTTTTGCCCTGCTGATATTATTATTTGCCAGCCATATTGTGTGGCATGCTCCAATTTCGTGTGTTGTAGGGAGGTTAAGCGCTCGATACGTTACACATATGCGCATATAAATAGGCGTATGGGCACATGTATGTTTATATGTATGCATATTGACACATATATGTACATATATAATCATATTTTTTTTTATTTGCATGCACTTTTGGTTATTTGCTGCTGTGGTGGGCGTGTTGCTTGCTAAATTGCGTAGATTTCATTTCAAGCTCAGTTTCCCACAAATCAGTTTTTCCTTCATGTATGTATATGTACCAGCCTCTTCTCTCCTTGCATTTGCTGTCTATGTATGCGTTTTGAATATTAATTTTAACTATCATGTTTTCCTAGCCCCCTTCATTGCTATCAGCAATTTTGTCTCTCTGCCCTAGGGTGTGTTTACAACTGCCAATCCTGCCTTTGCTTTGCTTAGTTCTCTCTTTATCCGCCTTCTGGCGTGCTTCTTGTGCTTTTGCTTTAGCTGTTTCTTATTCTATTATCCTTATTGTGTTTCCTTGTTTCGTTGTTTTTTGGCGCCTCGCTCGCTTGGGCCAAAGTGTAATGATGTAGAAAAAATGAAGTTTTGACCTAAATTCCTTTACTTACTACGCAGCCATTAGTGTTGATTAAAGTTGCTTCAAAGTGTAACGGATTTTTTAATATGCCCACATACAAGCTTACAAAAATATAGTAAATGTTGCACGTTTAGCGTAAATGACAGTTATTATTAATTATGGTTTCACATTTTGCGAAATGTATTTGCTAAAACTACTTTATATAGCAGAAATTGTTGCGATTTTCCAGCTTCGAGTTGCACTACTGATTTTGATCATTCAATTACATTTTCAAGTTGTTTGTGCCTTAAAATAAGTCAATGGATTCGTCCCTATTAATAATGCCAGCGGTGTATATATGTATGTATATTTTCTGCTACAAAATGGTAGACTTTTGAGATTGTCTTTTAATAAAATCAATTTGCAAAGTGTTTGCACTAATATTTTTGGAAAAAAATTGCCAACTCAGTGGGTTATGCGATTATATTCATTTGCAAGTCAGAAGAAATGCCGTTGTCTAGATTTTTTGTTTTGAAGAGATATTTTATTTAAAAAATTAATAAAAATAATGTTTATTCACAAAATTTTATGTACTTTCACAATCACTGATTCATTTTGAAAAAATTTTGGATTCCCTTGCTACCATACTCAATCGCCAGGAAGTCCCCCGAAAAATGCTATCTGGCGTAAGGCAGATTTTTTTGCTTAAAATTAGCTTAAATCCAAAAATGAATAAAATTTATTATAACAATAGGTGAATACAGATAAGATAATATAGATAATAATATCTGTTAATAATGAGCGAAAGACAAGTCAAAATTTTGATTTTCGAGAAAATGCCTTCTTGCCAAAGAAATAAGTAGTTTTTTGTGAAGAAATTTACACTTCAGAGTGGCCTAAAATTTCAAAACTATTTTCAAAACGTTTCTACGTTCATTATCGGATAAATATATCTAAGAAGATCGTGTGAAATTTCAAGCCGTTCTGAGAGAACCCCGCTTAAATTTTTGGGAGCTGATTACATTAAGTTAAAAAAAAATCTTACAAATAAGCAATTATCTTTTCACTTTTTCTAAAAAGCTAATTTTTGTAGTCAAAATTTGCAGATTCAAAATGTGACAAATGCTTTTTAGAAGTATTCTTTCTCAACGTCATCTATTCTGCGAAAATACTAAACAAACTAAATACAAGGTGCGTTCCAAAGCAAACAGGATTTTAAGAAAAAAACAGGACAAAAGGTTTTTTCGGCAAAATCAATTTGTTTTATTCAAAATGGTCTTCTTCTGCTTCAATGCAGCTTTTTGCACGGTCCAAAAGCATGTCGAACGAGTGTTTTAGCTCGTTGGTCGGTATTGCCGCCAGTATGCCGGTGCAAGCCTTTTGAATGGCCTCTACGTCTGCATAACGCTTTCCTTTCATGGGCAAATGCCTTTTTCCGAAAAGGAAGAAGTCGCACGGTGCCATATCAGGTGAATATGGGGAGTGGCTAATGGTTAAAATGCGATTTTTAGTCAAATAATCGGTCACAAGCGTCAATCGATGAGAGCAATTTTTGGTCGTCAGTCAATTTGTGCGGAACAAACCGTGCACACATCTTTCGTAAGCCCAAAAGCTCGGTCAAAATGCGATAAACCGATGTTTTGGAGATAGTCAATTCCATTTCCATGAATTTCAATGATGATTACGGCTGAGTTTTGATGAATTCACGCACAGTTTCGATGGAATTTCCGGTGATCACGGATTTTGATTGGCCCATTTTTAGGTTCTCACAACCACTTTGAAAACGTTGAAACCACTCGTGCACTTTGCTAAGGGATAGGCAATCATCGCCATAAACTTTTTTCATCAATTAAAACGTTTCGGCAAAAGTTTTACCAATTTTAAAACAAAATTTAATGTTGGCTCTTTGTTCGAAGCTCATTTTCGCACCGACAACACAAACATACTGCCATTAAAAACGCAGTAACTTCACTTCCAATCAATGAAATGTCATGAACTTCTCACTAGACAATCGATAAAGATAGCAGATTCTAACGCACCAGTCGAGATATAGATGGCGCCACTAGGGGGCGCTAGATTCAAAAAGTCCTGTTTACTTTGAAACGCACCTTGTAGCTTAATGGCAGGGCAGATTATCCAATCATACTCATTCGAATTTTATTTTCATATGCTAATTTAGAATTCTCTCAAAAGCTGCAAAATGAAATATTGAGAAATATTGGCCGCAGCGCCATCTATCCAGTGAAACTAATAACCGAAATATATTAATTAGTAGCCACTTTCATCTAAATTGTCTACTTTTACAAGAGTGAAATTCAAACATCTCGGCAGTTATACCTTCGGCCAACCAGCCAGTCGTTCAGAGCTTTATAATTAATTTTTTAGTACCCATATTGGAAATAAATTGTATGAGTTTAAAAATTGTAATTAAAAAAACATAAGAAAATCAAATTTTCTTCTAAAGTCAATCTAAATGAATTTTTCAAAAATTTACCGGCAAATTCATCCTAAAAGTATGCAATATTAATATGCTTTGTTGTAGCTGAAACACAATTTTTGATTTCTTGCTTCTACTTTACATAAAAATTTTGAACTAAACACAGCAAGAACAACAGCGTTACCCTATTTTTAACGGTTAATGCTTTGCCTTGAGCTAACTCTTATTAGTAATATTATTGTTTTTATTTTTACTTCTCTATTTTCTTTCATAAAACACGAAAATGTGATTTCAAGCCAAACTCAATAGCACAGCACTAAAATTGATTTAACACACACACCCACACATATACATGCGGGTGTAACATGAATTTACAAAATCCTATACTTGGCTCACGCTCCTTCCACTCCGTTGACAGCTGCCAGCAATTGCCTTAGTTAAGTTGTTTATCGGCAACAATTTATAATTAAATAACTGGCAATCGAATGAGATCAACTGAAGCGTGCATTTTTCACATGTTCACACTTTGCCATTGCCAATCGACAACTACATAACACCAAATATACATATGTACATATTTCAATGTTGTGTAGCTGTTTTTGTATCGGATTTTTTTGTTGTCACTACGTCATAGTTCACCTTGGCATAGTAGTTTTGATGTTGTGACGTCGTCACTCACACGCTGGTGGCTAGCTGTGAATGTATACATGTACATAAGTCCGCGCCGAGTTGTTGCAGCAAGGCTGTGTGCTTATTTGCTATAGAAGACTTCATAAAGTTTTGGCATCTTCGGTAAGCACACATGGCTATCTAACCTCCAAAGGAACAGCATAACTATGCTCATGAGTTTAAAAGCTCATAATAGTATGTTTCGTAGAGATATTTCTAATTTCGTATGTTTAATATGTACTTCTGTGAGTTCTCAATTTGACCCGAAAACATTTTTCTTCTATTATTCGTATTTGCCCTAAATCTCGTTTATTTTTAACAATTTTCTTTCTGTGTTTAAAATTTCTGTCTTTTACAATTGTTTCGCATTTTCTCAGCATTTCATTGCTAACTGAAAATTCTACCAAAATTATGCCTTTAAAGCATTCCTATTTTCATATAATGTAGGAAGTATCATATATATGACGTCATGTTCTCACACACCCATATTGGAGCACCAAAAAAACACAACAAAATAACTAACAGTCATATTTCTCCACTAGCACCACCACTCTCTCTCTCTAGACTGTCCACTCGAAGAATTGAAGTGTCGAAAATATTTTTTGCGTAGCTTGTCAATGCATCGACGCATATGCAATTCCATTGTTTCAAGGGAGTACACTGAAGGACAACCAGCTATGCAGCGGATACATATTTACATTCCTATACTGCGTTTCTTCTAACCTTGTACTGCATTTTCATTTCCATTGTGTACAATCTTTTACTTGCTGCCTGTGTTCAACTCGTTGTGACGTAGTGGCCACTGAGTGGTAAATGGCCTTGCATATTTTTTGGCGCCTACCACCCTCGGAGTGTGGCTGCAGAGAGCGAGTGCGTGGAATTGCGCTCTTAGAGCATTTAGAGAGCTTGTGCGCTTTGAGTGTTTTGTATGCACTCAAAATGCTGAGAATGAGTGACAAAGAGGAGTGAAAGAAAATAGTGGCAATGAAAGAGTAGAAATTGATAGAAAGCCCAGTGATATAAGTAAGAAATTGAGTTTTTTACTAAAAACTATTATTGAAGTATTTTGGACTAAATATGTAAATTTTGATTTATATTATGGGAAAGTCAAGCGATTATAATTAATTAATGCTGGAAGGTTTATGATAACAAATACATATTTACATTATTATGATTATTCAAAACGTTTGAAAGATATTTTAGTGCTTTCAAATAACAACAAAAAAGTTAGAACAAAATATAATAAATAAAATTCATATTTCTTGCTCGATTCAAATCACTTCAAAATTGTTTAATGAAAAAAAAACTACAACATACTTGTATATTTAAATAAATTTTCGTTTGAAAAAAGTAGTACCCGGGCAGTTATTTTTAATTTTAGATTTAGTCGAAAACTAGTTACTTTCAGACCAATCTGTTAACGCTTAACATACCGTAACAAACCAAAAATATTACCGTAGCCAGCATTTTTATCAGTTTTGCAACTAGACCGAAACTAGTTACTTTCGGACCAATCTAATAACACCGAAATGTTTTTACCAAACCATAAATGTGGTAATATTTCACACACATTTTATTCAAAAATATTACCGTAACAATCATGCTTGTCTGTATGACAACTAGACCAAAATGAGTTACTTTTGGGCCAGTCTAATAACACTTAAAATATTTTTAAAAAACCAAAAATGCGATAATATTTTACATACACTTTATTCAAAAATATTACCGCAACAACTAGTTTAACAAGTTTTGCAACTAATCCACAGCCAGTTACTTTCTGACTAGTGTGTTAACATTACAAATACTTTTATAAAACAAAAAGATTACCGAAACAACTACTTTTATCAACTCGACAACTAGTTCAAAACTAATTATTTTCAGACCAGTCGATTATTTCACAAATTATTACTATCGCTGCCAATTTTTTTGAATTGTGTGGCTTTGCGCTTAATTAAATGAGTGAAAATGCCGGAAGAAGCTGTTTGCTGCCACCAAATATTTCACTTCGAGTTATGTACGTATGTATATGTAAGTCCTTTAGTGAAGTTGGATTGAGCTAAAACTATTATACGAATAATATGTGCGCATTAGTAATGAAACGGTCATGCCTGCAACTGCTCATTTGAATTTATGCGCCTGACAGCAAAGCCTTTTCGTGTTTTATATTTTATTTCAACCTTCGGCTCATGTGACTGCTCGCACTACTGCGTGTTATATTTTTAACACAATACCGTTATTGTTAGGTTACTTTACTATAAGCCTTTGCAGGCTTCTTCGCACACACGTGGTGTTGCCTTCGCTTTGCCTGCGTTGCCATTCAGCACATTTTTATATTTTATGTTTTTGTCCTTTTTGGCCACTTCATTTACATATTACACATATATGTACATGTGAATGTGTATATGTGTGTGTTTGCATTTGCTTTTGTGACTTCTCTTATTTCTATTTTTTATTTTTTAGTTGTTTTACTATTTGTATTGTTCTCTCCTCGTTCACTCCTTTCTTAACTACACACATACTTCCATATGTGCATATGTGCGCTCTTGTAAGTGTACACTCACACTTGTGTAAATCTATATTGTTGTAGTGTTTGCCTTTGCCCTTTCTTTATTGTTATTTTTTCCAGCTTTTTCACTTCTCCATTGTTGCTGGCATTCCTGCAAAGCAAGCACACACACGTATACACACTTGCATATGCGCACTACCACATGCTTAAGCATATTTGTTTCGCCTTTTTGTTTGTATGTGTGTGTATATGTGCGCATAATGTGTAAATTAATTAAACATGTATGACAAAATAATTACAGTTGACCTTGTTTTACGCGAACGCTGGCATAGGCAAATGTATGTGTGTGTAATTTTGCATAAGTATGCGTGTCTCCTCATTTGCTCGCGCCATTTACCCATTTCAGCGCGCGTTTTTCCTCATTTCCATTTGCGTAGAATTTCGTCATCGCCATTATGGCTCGCGCCAGTCGCCTACATATTCCCGTTTCTACTTCGCAGCGTTGCCACATTCGCTGTGCCATATGTTAATCATAAAATACGCTGATGGTAGTGTTGTTTGCGCCTTTTACTGGCACACGCTTTGTACTGTCCGACGCGCCTGAGCGTGATTTGAGCGGAAATTCGCGTCCATGTTTAATAATTTTTGTGTTGCTGTTGTTATTGTTGTTGTGTTTGGTGAAAATATGAATTTCAATTTGTTTGCAAATGGAATTTTGAATTAAATTTATACTGCAACGCGGTTTTTGAGGTGTCGCTGCTGGGCGTGCAAATCGAAAATACACGTGTTTGAGTATGTGCTGTTGTACAGGGCGTATGAGTAATGCATTTTGATTACTCATACGACCTGCTTTTACTTGCCATGTGTTGTATACATATATTATTTGTATTTGCATTAAAATCACTAGTGTTTTGTGTTAATGCTATTCTTAGCGCAATTTGTGCACTTCTTGTGTGGCGGCATACATTTTATGTATATGTAAATTATGTATTAAATTTTTGAAATATTCTCCTCCCGTAATCCATTATGAAATTTTGTTGTCCTCCTACTTCCCCTCCCATCCATTGTGCGGTGAATAAGCGGCTCCAGTCATGCGATTTTGTTGTTTTTTAGGTGTCTCCCGTCGTGTTTGCCGTGAGTTGCTGCGCCAGTTAGTTGCATTGCGCCTATTTGTCATTATTAAAAATTTAGTAGCGCCCGTAATTGGGTACTTTAGTTGTCGGTTAGGCGTTTGTTTGGCAAATTTAATGTCCATATTTTGTGTCGAGCGATCGAATTCGTGTTGTTTGGTTGGACAGTGTGCTGTTTTGCAGTCGGTAAAAATGAAAAAAAGTTGTAATTGTAATAAAAGCTGTTTATTGCAAATAAAATATTTTAAAATATTAATAAAAGTTTTATAAAATTTTAAAAAAAAAATTAAAAAGAAAAGAATTATGTTGTTGATTTTTTAACTAGTTTGAGAGTAGTTATATTTGAGTCATTCGATTATTTTTTAATTATTAATATTTTTGGATGAAAAACAATTTTCTCTACTGAACATTTTCAACAAAATGCTCTGGTGAGTGGTGAAAGAGATCATTTGGTTTTACAAAACTGTTTTGAAAAATATTTGTTTGTACTTGTAATGCTTATTTTTTTACTAGTTTCCAAGTAGTAATATTTTGACCACTTTTTAAACAAGAATAATTTACTATAAATTAGATTTTCGTCTAATTGCTCTACCGAGGGGTCGAAGAGAACTCTTAATTTTTATAAAACTATTTTGAAAAAATGTTACTTGTATTTTTATTAGCGTATTTTTAGGCGTATATGCTTTTTAAACAAATTTAATTTCCTTACGGTTGTCCAAATTATTATTTATTTTTTTTTTTATTTTTCTTTGAATACAAATAAATTCAGAAAAGATTTTGACCTGTTAGTTAGTAACAATTAAAAAGGTAATACAATTTGTAGCATAGTTTTCAGCGCATGGTTTCTGAACAAGTGCAAAAAATATCTTTGAACAGTCTAAATATCGATCATGGAATTTTGACCTCAAATACTACATACATATGTATGTATATACATTTGATTTGGTTTCGCGGAAAATGTTTTAAATAATATCTAAAATTTTTTAAAAATTTTTTTTGTGTTTTTTTAATACGTTTTTTATGGTATTTTGTAATATTTTGCTTTTAATAATTTCTAAAATTTTGCTCCTATAATTTTAAATATACATTTTTTAATTCTCAAATTTCGTTTTTTATAATTAAAAAAATATTTTAATTTCTAATTTTTTTTTATTATAACTCTAAATATTTGCAAATTTCTTTTTTTTTATTATAATTTAAAAAAAATATTTTTTTATAATCTTTTAAAATTTTTTTTCTAAAATTAATTCATATTTAAAATTAAGAAAAAAATAAACATTGAACTGCATTTGTTTTTATTATTTTTCAAAAAAATTTAATTGCTTCAATTTTGAGTTTTTATATTTTAAAAATATTTTTGTTTTTTAATTTCTAATTTTTTTTTTTAATAATTTTAAAATGCTTTTATAATTTCATAATTTTTTATTATAATTTTAAATATTTGAATTTTTTTGTTTCTAAATTTTTTTATAATTTGAAAAATATTTTTTATAATCTTTTAAAATATTTTTTTCTAAAATCAATTCATATTTAAAATTGAGAAAAAATAAACTTTTAATACTTCAACTGCATTTTTTAAAATAGTTTTTTTTTTATAATTTCAAAAATATTTCATATAATTGCTTCAATTTTGTTTTTTTTTATTTTTAAAAATATTTTTTTTTAATTTCTATAATTTTAAATATTTGAAATTTTTTTTGTTTTTTAATTTTTTTTGTTTTTTAATTTTTTTTTATAATTTCAGAAATATTTTTTTACAATCTTTTCAAATATTTTTTCTAAAATTAATTCAAATTTAAAATTAAGAAAAAATATATTTCTTATACTTTAACTGCATTCCTCTGTGACCACTGTGCAGCAGCTTACTGCATTTCACCGAAATAGACACGCCATTAGTCGTATAATGTTTCGGTATAAAAAGTTTTGTTGTTATTGTTTTTCCACCAAACGCCAGCAAATCGGTTCTAATACTACAATGTACCGTAGTGAAGTGTCAGTAGTGGTTTAACGGTGGCGCACACACTGGCTTGCGGTTTCCGCTTGGTCATGGCTAACTCTCAGCTGGCAGCAAGCTTTATTAGCGTCACTAGCGCACAACGCGAGGCGTACAATTACCTGATGTATCGCAAAAACAATGCTACAAAGCTATACATGATACTACCATTATAAATATATATATGTATGTATGTATGTATTTACATATGTATACACAGAAGCTTACTTGCTTGTATGTAAAAACACGTTAAAGCGTGTTGTAAATTGAAATTAAATCCACGCCGAAAACTGAGCAAACACACACTCACACACATATATGCACTGGTCTTTGAGCCACACTTTTAGCGCAGACTATACCAACACTATATCATCAATATAAGCCTTTGCTGAACTCCCGCTGTAGTGCCATTAAGCCGCATATACAAAAAACACTCGACTGTGTGAGTGTGTATGTATGTTAGTGTGCTGTGTAAATATTGTCGAAACGGCTGACAATGTTGATGCCAATCAGTGCAGTGGCCCAAATGCATTGGCCGCTCATAACTTGTCCAATTACGTCAGTTGGCATGTCGACCGGCCACCAGGCCACTAGCCCTCAACCGTTGGCTATTTATTATGCTCACGGCTCAGCCTGCTGTCCATAATAGTAATACAACAGCGAAAACGAAAAAAAAACTGTAAATCAAAGTGCCAGTGAAGGGCGTGGTGCGGGCACTTCTTCACTTAATCGCATAACGGTAGTTTTGTGATATCTCGCCTTCTTTCACTTGACTGAAGTGTGGCAATTAATGCGCATTTATTGTTGAGCCGCCACGCCCGCCGTCCACCGCCCACTGCCACATGGGACAAGCAATAAAATTCATTTTTACACCTGCCAACACACACACACGCACATACCTACCTATGTACATATTCACAGAAATTTGCATAGTTAGCCACGCCATAAGGACTTCATTTATATTTACCGCATTTACAGTGGTCTTCATGGCGGCCGCAGTTAACTAGCCGTGCTCGGCGCGCTTTTAAAGCTAAAAGCTGTGAGCTGTGAGCTGCGAGCTGTGGAAACGCGTGTCCGACCGCCATTTCGCCCTTCGGTGTAATAAATATTAATACCGTTATAAAGTGTTTTCACTGCACTGCTTATTATCCTTGTTAACTCACTCTGTAATGACTGTCAGTGCGAGCGCGCGCGCATGTGTGTGTGTGTGTGCGTGTGATTGCCCGCGTGCGTCAATGTGCAATGCCGCCCTTTCCTTTTTTATCATCACTATTTATCGGCGTTTTTTGCGCTTTTTTATGCAATTACCATTGTGCTGTCCTCTCGCGCTTGCCTTTAAATTCAATTGTCTACTGTGTTGGTGGAAAAATAAATTTCTTTGTTTACTCGACTGTTTTGCCATTGTAATGTTTTCATAATCAACATAATTAAATGTTATTTAATTTGATGTTTTCATCAACAGTTGATTTCATGTTCATTCACTTATTTACATTATCACAACGCAGTTAAATTGGCGTCAGCTTTTTTGCTTTTTCGCGAAAGTTTATTGAAATCATTTGATTTTAAATATTTTCATTCGCTTATTGTATTGCCATTATGTGCTATTGTTTTATTATTTTTGAAATAATCAACTTATTAATTTTAAACATAAGGCAGCTCCACGACTTCTTTTGCAGGAACGATTAACCCAATTTTCGAGTACTTTTTCCACCAAATCAAGTCGTATGTCTTAAATAGCATCTTCAATATTGACTTCTAAAGCTTGAAGAGTGTCTGGTTTATTGCTAAAGCCCAATGACTTCAAATAAACCCTTAAGAAGTAGTCTAATGGTGTTAAATCACAACTTCTTGCGGGCCATTCAATGTCACAATTTCTTGAAATAATCCAATCTCCAAACCTCTCTCGCAATAATTTGGTTTTTGTACGTGCTATGTGGCAAGTAGTACAGTCGTGTTGGAAACAGATGTTCTCAAGATCTACTACTTCCAATTGCGGTCATAAATAGTTGGTAATTATCGCTCTCTACCGCTCTCTATTGACAGTAAAGGTGTCACCAGCTTCATTTCGAAAAAAGTACTGAGTGATGTTTCCAAGGCCAGAGCAAAAAGCACACCAAACTGTCAATTTAGGTGAATGTAATGGTTATTCATGAATAATTTGTGGATTTTCTTTGCACCAAACACGACAGTTTGATTTATTTAGCGCACCACTCAGATGAAAGTGAGCCACAACCGAGAAGATGATTTTCTTAAAAAAAATAGTTATTATGATCAAGTTGCAAGACGTTTACGGTGGTTTAATGGCTTCATGGGTGAGAACAATTTTATACGGTTGCAACTCGAAATCCTTTCCCAAAATTCGCCAAGTTGTGGTTTGGGACAGTCCCAATGCTTGAGAACGCCTTGGAGTCGACAACTTGAGGTCCTCAGCAAAAACCCAGTACTTCTGGGACCATTTGTCGAACAAAATCAAGATGTATATAATAATTTCTTCAACTAGGTGCACTATATCGCCTAGAGGCTGTGGAGAAACAGCATAGCTACATTGGAAAGAAACTCTGTATAGTTTTATAGTTTAATAAAAATAAGATGATAGTATTATTCAAAGTAACTGAAGCTTAAACATTTTCTCAACTTTCTGACAATGTGTGGCTTTTCCGCCAGAATGATGATTTCAGCCACTGTTCCCGAAATACAGACCATTACCGTGACGTGATGGATACTCGGCTTTGTCATTGATTTTGTGGATTGGTCAGGTTTCACATGTGATTTTTTGCGTTCAAGGCCGACCTTGGTCCTTTTTTTGTTTTAGTTGTCGTAATGGATTCATTTTCTTTCACTAGTCAGAATACAACGCAGAAAAGACTGTTTGAAGCATTCAAGCAGTTTTTCTCACATGCAAAATAGTCTTGACTTCAATTCAACGGGCTCTTAAATTTCTTGGTTTTTAATATATCCGACTACTTTTAAATGTTTTAATGACTGGGGAGATACACTTGAAATGAAACATAAATATTAGAAGTAATCAGTAACGTTTAAGAAAACTCAACTTGAAAAAACTTGTAGACTTAAGCCCCTAAAGTAGGCATTTAAAGTCAAGGACTGAATCTGTAATGATGCTAAGTAGTGAGCATTGTAATTGGAATATACAGTAATGATGTAACAGTACTTGAAGTACTCATTATAGAATAGAAAATAAAAAATACTTCTTTTTCTATTCTATAATGAGAGAAAGTCAACAACAATGCTATTTTCGAGTTAAGAAAGTAATCATTTGAACTTGGCTTGACTTGGATTGGATTTAGTTTGTAATGAGCAATGATTCTGAGGGGTGAGTGTAGTAATTGAAGGATAGCAGTACTCAAGGAAGTCGTTATATCTTAAATATTTAATATCAAAACTGTATTGAGAGTCGACTCCAATGCTGGCTTCAAGTCAAGTTTAGTAGTTAAGCGACTAAAGTTATTATTTGAAATCGAGTGCCATTAGCAGCGGTTGAAAGTTTGTAATCAGCAATGATTACAAGTAGTAAGTATTGTAATTGAAAGCATTGCAGTAACAGTACTCAAAGTACTTATTATAAGTAAGAGAAATAATATCAAAAATACGAGTATATACCATTCAGACATTTTATTCATAGTAGTAGATTCCATCAGACCAATATCATGTTGGTGTAGCTGTTTTTCATGTTACTTGTGTCTAGCATGTAGTATCATTGAAAAGTACAATTAAAGCATAATAAGACATTTTTAAATATGTATATTTATGTGTAGTTTAGCATTTTAATTAATGTAGTGCCTGTTTTGCATGTTCTATCGACAATTATTATATTTTTTCTATATTTTTCTTTTATTTCGTTATTTTTATTGCTATTACTACTACATATACATATGTACAACTTGCTTGCATCGCTTAAAATTTCATTTGTGCCGTAAAATGTATTGCATTACTCCACCACCATCACACACACATACACATGTATGTATGTCAACGAATGCCGTCGCATGCATTTATTTGCGTTTATCTTCACGCGTTTTTATGATTGTCTCGTTTTGTGCATGACTATTGTCCTGTCGCCGACTGCGCTGCATCCTCTCTGCTATGCTTTGCCTGCTGCTGCCATATGTGTGTGTGTGTGCGTTTGACATGTGTATGCTGTCATTGGCGCCTTATCGTCACAACGATTTGACTGTGTGTCGGCAACTTGTGGCCATAAATACAATGCAATCTTCCTTTGTCTGCTGTGCGTAGAATTTTGGAAAGCAAAATCAGGTTTGTTGTTGTTTCAGTTTTTTTTATGTGAAAAGTTATGTTTTGCTTTATGTTTTATTTATGTATTTGTGCTTAATTGTTTTGCATGTTATTATCAATAATCTAATTTTAGTTAATTGTTTTCGATTGTGTTGCTGCTTTGGTGTACTAATCCGTAGAACAAGCGTTTGATTACAGTGCTTGTGCTTATACTCGTAAAGTAACGAGATTGTGTGGATTTAAGTATTATTGCATGTTGCTTTTAAATTAATTAATTAATATAATATATAATAGTAAATATGTATAAATATTTAAAGTATTTAAATTAAGTCATGTTTGCTAAGTTATTAATAGCTGACTTGAAGTATTGAAAATTTTAGTATGTTTTTGAGCAGAGTAAGCAAAAATTTATACCTGAGTGGTATAGGGTAAATATTTAATGAAAATCTTTATTTCTTAAAAATGAATAATATTATAAATTAAACGCTGTGTGAACTAAAATTTAACTAAAACTTTAACTGAAACTTTTGCTTAAACTTTAACTGAAACTTTAACCAAAAATTTAACTTAAACTTTAACTAAAACTTTAACTGAAACTTTAACTGAAACTTTAACTGAAACTTTAACTAAAACTTTAACTGAAACTTTAACTAAAACTTTAACTAAAACTTTAACTGAAATTTTAACTCAAACTTTAACTGAAACTTTAACTCAAACTTTAACTCAAACTTTAACTGAAACTTTAAGTAAAATTTTAACTGAAACTTTAATACAAATTTTAACTAAAACTTTAACTGAAACTTTAACCAAAAACTTAACTAAAACTTTAACTGAAACTTTAACCAAAAATTTAACTTAAACTTTAGTTAAACTTCAACTGAAACTTTAACTCAGACTTTAAATGGAAATTTAACTTAAATTTTAACTAAAACTTTAACTGAAACTTCAACAAAAAATTTAACTCAAACTTTAACTAAAACTTTTGTTCAAACTTTAACTGAAAATGTATCTCAAACTTTAACTAAAACTTTAAATGAAACTTCAACCAAAAATTTAACTTATACTTTAACTAAAACTTAACCGAAATCACTCGGTGCATTTTTTAGAATAATAAGAGGCACATCTAGTGCTATCGCCTAAACAAAAGTACTAGTTTTTTGTCATTTTTTGAAAGAAAACTAAAAGTTGAGATATTTAAAAAATTTTGAGGGTTTATGCTATTTATACACCTACACTACCACCTTATCACCTGAAATGCAAAATATGATCACATCACTTCTCATAAGCTTACAGGTGACGGAAAAACGTTACAATAGAAACCACTCATTTTAAAACAAATTTGAGTTCTGGTTATAAAATGGTTATATATTGGTTATCTAACAGATAGAGGAAACTAATAATTGTATGCATATGTAAGGTATTGCCTATGCAATGGCTTACAATTGTTATAAAAAATAGCATTTTTGCAAAAAACTGTTTGAATTTTGATTAAATATTATTGTTTTTGGCCGCCAAAAATACATTTTTCATACAATCAAGAAATTTTAAAGTCAGTGTGACTCAAAAGTATATATTTGAAATATTCAATTAAAATTTTTGCAATTTATTTTTAAAGTTATAGACACATACATGTAGACTATTAAAATATGTAAAAACAAAACAAAAAATGTTTCTCGAATTTTCGCACTAAGTGTGCTTCTTAAGTACTCGATTTAGAGCAATAATAAGATTTTTCATATAAAGGGTTATCCATTTGGAGGTTCCCTACTTTTTTTTTAAGGAAAAACATAGAAATTTTGAATTTAATGAGGAGTGTTTATCATTATTCGAAAGAACATTCTTTGGCATTTATTTTTTGAAGATAATCTCTTTGAAATGTTCGCAGCGGCTACGTCTCAAATGGTTCATCTGTTGAGTCCAATTTTCGATGACTCATGCAAGCATTTCGACAGGTAACTGGCGTATGACACGCGTGATGTTTTGCTCCAAGGCCTGAATCAAAGCGGAATTGTCCGCATAGACCTTACGACTTTACATATTCCCAAAGGCAAAAGTCTAACGCTGTGATATCACATGTTCTTGGTGGCCAATCCACTGGCCCAAAACGTGAAATTATCTGCTCACCGAAATGTTCTCTCAATAAATCCATTGATTGATGCGATCTGTAGAAAGTGGCGCCGTTTTGTTGAAAACAAATTTTGCTGAGATCACGGGCTTCAATTTCAGGCATCAAATAGTCGCTTATTGTGGCGCGATAACGGTCGCTATTGATGGTTACGTTCTCACCGACAACATTTTTGAAGTAATGTGGACCGATGGTTCCAAACGTTGTTCTTTCTGGATAAATGACAGCTCTTGTATCTCATCAGATTGCTCTTCGTCCCAAATGCGGCAATTTTGCTGTTTCACATACCCATTGAGCCAGAAATGGGCCTCATCGCTCGGATCTTCTTGGAACCTTTCAGTATCTTTATGTATAATCAAAAGCAAATTGCGAATTTACAATCTATATAACTCTTAATCATACAATTTTAATTTCTGTTATAATATATTTTTCTTGTAAGTACATATATTAAAAATAAGTATTGGAAAGCTTAGACCACCATAGACAGCATATTGCGGCTTCCATAATTTTAACTTAACTCTCACACAAGGATACTGGTTATAAGTTATAATTAAAATTCTTTAAGGGCGCTAAGAGCTTGGTGTAAGCACATACATACATATATACTTATGTACATAACAAAACGCATTTGAAATGAAAGCAACGGTATCTTATGATTACACTAAAATAATAAAACTATACAACCCTTTGCCCCAACACCATTTGTTTGCCTAGAATTACCAATATAATTGTATTTTCCTCTTTCTTTTTTCTCTTCCTGCGCTTCGACAATATTTCTCGCTGCCACTAATCGGCGCATTTGGAATTTGATTGCATTTGCCTGAATACCTTCCGCCTGCACGCGCCAAACGCATACCCCCACACATTCATACAACAACCAACCAACAACAACAACTATCGACAACAGACAACAGTCGTTGCTCTCGGACGAACAAGCCAAAGAAGTCGAACAGATACTCTCCGCTGCGCCCACTGTGGGTGTGGCCGTCGCAGCTGTTGTTGCCACAGCCACTTCACCGACGAGCATTAAAAGTCTAATCGAAGAAACACAACCAGAATCACCGCCAACAGGCGAGCAACAACACGACCTTAAAGTTATTACAGCAACAGCCGCCGTTGCTGACGTCGCCAACGTTGATACTGACACAGCAGCTAGTGACCTACGTGCTCCGGCAAGTGGCGGAAGTAATCCAATAACTGTCACGTTAACAACAGCTAACGGCGAAGGTGGTCTTGCCTTTGCTGTCGAACGGCAGCACGTCCGCAACGACGGCGATGAGGATGATGAGGAGGATGACGACGACGACGACGACGACGGGGATGTCGACATAGTTGGCATTGGCGCCGCACCTGCACACATTTTGAATGCGACCTTCACAAAAGCGGACAGCTCCAATGCTGTAACTAGCAAGGCCAACAGCAACAGCAACTCCAACAACAATAGTAATAATAATACACATGACGACGATGAGCCCGAATGGCTACGTGACGTACTTGAAGCGCCTAATCGCAGTCTTGAGAATTTGCTAATTTCCCGCTGCACAGCTGCCAACGAACGCCGACGTTCGGAGGACAGTCAAAGTGGCAGTGGTGCTGGTTTGGGTGCTGGTGTTGGTGTTGAAAGTCGCGTTGAAAGTAAACATTCCGAGTTGGTAACAGCTTCGAAAGTCGAGACCAGCTACGATGCCGACAATGATTCGACACTTTTCATACAACAACAACAAGACACGCAAACATCGCCCAGCAAACAAGAGCTGCAGTCACAGCAATCACTGTTGAATCAAACATTTATCCAAGATCAAAGCAGTCTAACGCCACATGGTCAAACGGGCGAATCGCTGCAAGAATCGATTGTGTCCGTTGAGTCAACGCAGTCGGATGGCACTCTTAATCAGACGACAACCATCGATGATAGCATAATCTCAAGCAAACATAATTCGACCTACTCATTAGCCGAGGGTGAACTACATTCAATTAATACAAATACGACTACAACCAGTCTTGGTGCAGAACTCGACGACTCACAATTCTATATACCCGAATATCCGCCAGTGAAGAGTAAGGAAGTCTATGTGGAGTCGGGTGTGCATTACTTTGAAGATGGCAACTTTTGGATGGAAGTTCCTGGTAAGTTTTCTTCAACTTGATTTTTTGTTAATGATCCGCTCTTAGGGTTTAATTAGCCTTTACTCGAAGTACTCTGCGGGAGTCCATTAAAATTCTCGGAATGTCTAATTTGACATGTTTTCGTTTTTGATTGTCGAAGGCAGCTGGACCGCGTTCTAAGTTAATCGAATCTACGAATTGACACGAATTTTTATGTTAACAAGAGCTCTCTACCCACCAATATTTCCTAATCTAATTCCAGTTTTAATTAAACATTTCTATGACTGTCGGTTTCACATGACCATTTCTTAAAACTCTATCCCGTTTTAATTAACCGTTCCTATGACTGTTGGTTCCACGTAACAGGAACCGGCGCTTTCAAGTCAGCAGCATTCCTAAAACTATTTACAATCTTAATGAATGGTTCTTATGACAATTGGGTCCACGTAACAGGAACCGGAGCTCTCAACCTAGCAGCATTCCCTACAACTATTTCCAGTCTTAATTCATCGTTCCTGTGACAGTTCGGTCCGAACCGGAACTGGGGCTCTCAACCCAGCAGCATTCCCTAAAATTTTTTCTGGTTTTTATTAACCGTTCCCATGACAGCTGGGTCCAGGAAACTGGAACCGGACTCTCAACCCCGCAGCATTCCCTAAAACTATATCCCGTTTTAATTAACCGTTCTCATGACAGTTGGGTCCAGGAAACTGGAACCGGACTCTCAACCCCGCAGCATTCCCTAAAACTATTTCCCGTTTTAATTAACCATTCCTATGACAGTTGGGTCCACGAAACCGGAAGCAGGGCTCTCAAACCGGCAGCATTTTATAAAACTCTTTCCAGTTTTTATTAATCCAATGTCAGTTGCACAACATAACCGAAACGGACCCGGTTTTATATCCAGCCATGTACTGTAAACTCGGCAGTATTCCACACTCTTATTTGGGGAATGTTTTCTGCCATTGCAACAACAATAACTGCCATCTCTATATTCCCTACTGTACTGGTTTTCCCTTTGATTGTCAGTCTTCATTCAACTAATGTGAAAATATTTCAAGATGTTAGGGATTATCATTCCCGCCCACTTTATTCTATGACTGTTCGGAACTTATTGTCAAGGTCTCCAAATAATATTATTTTCTACTGTGACTTTCTTTTCTTAGGACTGCTGGACTTTGATGACGATGAACTCTCCTACCCGCCAATACCAGTGAAAAAGAATACCAAAGTACGCTTCAGTTCGGGACCCATACAAGTATTTTCAACATTCTCCGTAACTGATTATGATCGTCGCAATGAAGATGTCGATCCCGTTGCCGCTTCAGCCGAATATGAGCTGGAGAAGCGTGTCGAGAAGATGCACGTCTTCCCGGTGGAATTGATGAAAGGACCCGAAGGTTTAGGTTTGAGCATTATTGGCATGGGCGTTGGCGCCGATGCTGGTCTCGAAAAATTGGGTATATTCGTAAAGACGATAACCGATAACGGCGCGGCAGCACGCGACGGACGCATACAGGTGAGTTGAAATTTTCAAGTTTTGACACCGACGGTGTGTACATTATGGTCAGCTCCCGGCATCGATCCATCAGGCCATATACATCTACATACATATTTATATAGACGTATATATAATTATATGCATATATGTAGGTATATAGTTAGTTTTGGTGGCTGGGTGTTTGGGAGCGCATTTGTACTTGCTTTAGTTAAAACTTTTAAATTTGCTCAGGTCAACGATCAAATCATCGAAGTCGATGGCAAAAGTTTAGTGGGCGTTACGCAAGCGTATGCCGCATCGGTGTTACGCAACACTTCCGGTTTGGTGAAATTTCAAATTGGACGTGAACGTGATCCGGAAAATTCAGAGGTGGCGCAATTGATACGCCTGAGTCTGCAAGCGGATCGCGAGAAGGAGGAGAGACTGAAAAGGTGAGTCTGCGGATTTGAAAGAATTTTGGTTAACAGTTAATTTTATATTTGTGTATTTTATGATATTTAGACAACAAGAGGAGTACTTGCGTCGTACGCTCGACTACTCGGAGGACTCCACACAACCGGTTTCGGCCAACTCTAGTGTTTGCGAGGGACCCTCGAGTCCCGTACAAGTCGAACATCCAATGGAGGTCGAGGCTACACACTCACAGGAGGTAGAGTCTCTGAAGAGGCTGCTACAGGAGGTATGTAAAATGTCGCCGTAATGAAATTTTTTGGACTTTAATAAACCGTTTGGAGTGTTCGAAGAGTTTTAATCTGTTTAAACCTTTTATATGTTTCTTTATGTGATTTACTTATGACGTGGATTCACGAAAATATTACGAAAACAAAACGAATATGTACGAAAAAACTAAAATAAACGCTAAAAACGTTACAAAACATTACGAAAATGCAGCATAAAGCGGTAATTGGTTCAAACGAATAACTATAAATAACTTTTAGCGAATTCATGTGCTCTTTCGTTCTTGCCCGAATTTCACTTTTGCATTTATTTGTGTGTTTTTTTCTTCTTTATTTTTTTGTGCAAGTTTAAAGTAATCATTTATTAAGTAATTTTGTCCATAATTAAACTTAACTCTTCTTCGTTTCTTAGCCCTAAACAGTTTGCCACGAAGTTTGTAACACCCGGAAGTAAAAGTCGGAGACCCTATAAAATATATATTAAATATGAAATTAATGATTAGCATGATGAGCTAAGTCTGTCTGCCTATCTGTCTGTATACCAACAATCTTTGAGCTATCGATCTGAAATTTATAAAATTCTTTCTTTCGCCCTTTTCTATCGCTTGTTGGATGAAAATCAAGTCCTCATATGAAAAACTTTTTTATTAGACATGCT
This sequence comes from Bactrocera tryoni, assembly GCF_016617805.1. Classification (NCBI taxonomy): domain Eukaryota; kingdom Metazoa; phylum Arthropoda; class Insecta; order Diptera; family Tephritidae; genus Bactrocera; species Bactrocera tryoni. The sequence continues at coordinate 17,276,454 of NC_052503.1, read as the reverse complement.
AGCTTCACTAAATTTTACATAGATTGTTAGCCAAGGCATCGCTATAATATCCGAATAAATCTTTCGGATCGGATCACTATAGCACATAGCTGTCATATAAACTGATCGGTCAAAATGAAGTCTTTATATGAAAAATTTTTTTATTTGATGAGAAATTTGTCCCAAATTCGGCATGGATTATTGCCAATATCAGTGGTACAATCTGCGGGAAAATTTTTCAGATCGGTTCACTATAGCGTGTAGCTGCCATACAAACTGATCGGCCAAATTAAAGTCCTTGTATAGAAAACTTTTTTATTTTACAAGATATCTTTATGAAATTTGGCGTGGATTATTGTTTGAAATAACAGTACAATCTCCGAAGAAATTGTTTAGAACGGACCACAATTGCATATGGCTGTTATACAAAGTGATCGGTAAAATCAAGTCCTTGTATGAAAAACTTTTTTATATGACAAGATATTTTGACGAAATTTGGCATATATTATTTTCCAAAGCAATGTTACTGTTTCCGCGAAAATCGTTCAGATCGGAGCAATATTTCATATAGCTGTCTTACAAACCAATCTACCAATTTTTTTTATACTTTTATGCTATAAAAATGCCCATGTATAGGGTATTATAACGAAGTGTATTTATTTTCTTGTTTTGTTATAAATTTTATTTTTGAATGTTGTTTCTTTTCATTAATGTTTTTTTAGAGCGAATTGAGTTGCCTGTTGAAAGACGACATTATTGATACGCTTAAGCGTAAGGTAGGTGTCGCCTTTATTTTTTGCATTTTTACTTTATTGTTCTACATTGTTTTGCTTACCATTACTAACCATACTCATGACGCTTTTACTTTGCTATAATTATTTTTGTGTACGCATGCGCTTTCATTTTCACACATGCCACACACTGCTTCAATCACTAATCGTTCATTTCTCCTTCCACATCAGCTCGTCAAACTGGAAACCACCGGCAATGAAAATGAGCTACTCAGCGAGCGTCTGCGCCAAAGCGAACGCGAGCTCACCAATATCAAAAAAGAGGCTTCAAATCTACAGAATATGTTACAACAATCACAGGCGCAATATATGGCGCTCGATAAGAAATACAACAAAGCCAAACGTTTGGTACGTGAATACCAACAACGCGAAGTGGACATGTGTCATCGCGAGGAATTCTACCAGCAACTGTTGCAGGAGAAAGACACCGAATACAATGCACTTGTTAAGAAACTGAAAGATCGTGTCATCAATTTGGAACACGAATTGCAAGAGACACAACGTAAGGCCGGCTTTCCCGTTGGTTTGCCCTACGACAGCGCTACGCTTAAGCTGACGCCACAAATGATGCGTAAAACGCCGCCAAAACCGTTGTTCCAGAAACTCGAAACGGAATTGTCCGATACGGAGATTTCCGATCTATCACCCGATGGCGAGGGTGTCAAAACGGCGACTGTGGAACGTAAAGTGCCAATTAAAGATGAATTGGATGCCGCCGTGCCGCAGCATGAACTTCTGGACAATACCGTTACAAAGACGAAAATCGATTTAGGTAAGTGGAAAAGCAGAAAGTGCTGAAAGTATGTATGAAGTGATTAATTTATGTTGACAGTTATCTAGTATGTATAAATATACATACATACATTTTATATAAGAAATTGTTGAACTCTCTTACTTGTCTAAAATTGTTGTGTGAGTTGGCAATGCTTTGGCTCGTTTTTTTGTATTTCGAATTACTCGTAGTTCAGACAGTTGTTGGTGGCGGTTGTTGTTTTAACTTTTTATTAATAATTGCACTGAATATTAAATATTGAATTAACGAATGAACGAATTAAATTTAGCAAAAGGATTTTAATAACACTTTAACGCACTGAATTCAAAAGGGATGGTGGAGGAATTTTGAGATTATATTTCTTCTGTATACTGACAGTTAGGTAACGGAAACATTTCTTATCTATCTTTCTAAAAAAATCAATTTGAAAGAAATTTAGTTAAAAATTTCTCATATTTATTTTAATTATCTGCAAATAAATATAATAATGGCATCAGACTTTGAGGTCATAATTATGATTAAATTTTTATTTTAATAACTATTTTAATTTTTAGAAAATTAGAAGAGAGTCTAAAATGACTAACAATACAACATTTCAATGAGGTCGAAGTATATATTTTGAATTTTTGTAGAAATAATGGAAATCTAAAGACATGTTTTGAATTTCATCGCACAAATTCTTCAGAAACTGAGTGAATTGTTGCCTAAATAATCGTGAATGGCCTCAAAAGTACGAATTTCGCGCCTAAAAGGTCTAAATTTCACATTGTTTTACTTTCAAACCCGAATGATTAAGCAGAATAAGCCTTCAATAAAAACGGGTTTAAGAAATTGTGAAAAATTTCGACTCATAGTACAGAATATTGAATATGAAAAGATATGAAAGTGAATTCACGATAAATTTTTTAAGTATTGCGCACATTTTAGTAATTTTTAATATCTATAAGCTTATTAGTTCACCCGTTCCTTATAACTGCTTATTGCTTTTTCTTATGACTATAGAAATCATAATTTAAAATACTCATATCACCTTTCATTGTAATATTTATCATAAATCATAAATCACAAATCACACTAATTGCAAAAAAGTGCTTATATCAGGAATAAATTTATAATCTCAATTAATTTTTTTTATTAAAAAGCATAATTTTCTAATAAAAAAATTTAATAAGTTTAAGGGATATTTTTAATAACAGTTTAAAAAAAATTAAATAAACTCAAATTTTAAATAGAAGAATTTTGCCTTAATTGAAAAAATGGATAACTCAAAAATAACTTTTTTAGTAAAATAAATTTAAATTACCAAGTTTAAGGATTTTTCATTTTGAAAAAGAAATTAACTCAAGACTACATTTTTAGAGAAACAAATTAAATAAGTTCAAATTAGCAAATATTTTTTTTTATTTCAAAAAGTGTATTACACAGAAATTCATTTTTAGAAAGAAAAAATTTAAATTAATTTAAATCTTCCATTGTAAGGATTAGTTTAATTGCAAAAAGAAATAACTCGGAAATAACTTGTTAGAAAAAGAATTGTAAATTAATTAAAATGTTCAAATAAAATAATTTTTTTGGTTGGAAAAAATTCATAACTCAGAAATAACTTATTGGGAAAAAAATCTAAAAATTAAAATTTTGGAATAAAACTGTTTAAGTCAAGTCGAAATATTACGTAAGAGGAATAAATTTACATGAATTTAAGTTTAAAAAAAAAATATATATTTTTTTTACTCTAAATAATGCAACACTCTGAATAACTGTTTTGAAAATGAAATTTAAATAAATTAAAATTTTCAAATAAGTTTTTTTTTGTAATAGGAAAACATGTAAAACTAATTTTAGAAAAAAATTTGAAACAAAACCATTCTTCGAAAAACTGCCTAATTCAAAAATAAAATATTGAAATAAATTAAAATTTTCAAATATAAATGTTTTTTTCTAATATATATTTTTTTTAAATTAAAAGCTTTTTTCAAGCAATAATACAGTAATGATGTTAACAATGTATGTAGCTGTATTAAATGCAAAAAAATCATAAATCAATACTATTTTTTTCCAAGGCAAACAAAAATTATTTGGGAAACATTTTTTTTTTCATTCAAAAAAATGAAAAAAAAATTCATTAAAAAATATTCATTAAAATGAAAAAAAAAAATCATTAAAAAATATTCATAAAAATGAAAAAAAAAAACATTAAATTTTTTTTTTTTTTTTCACGTTAAAAAAAAAAATGTAAACGAAAAAATTAACGAAAAACTTTTTTTGAAATTTTTTTTTTAATATGAAAGCTAAACAAATTTTTTTAATAGAAAAATATAATTTCTTTTATTAATAAAATTTAATAAAAAATTAATAAACTTATATTGAAAATTATTTTCAATAATGACTACAATAAAAAATCATATTTAAAGGAAATATTAAATCTATGTTTCATATTATAGTTACATTAAATGCCAGAAAATCATACGACTTTATTAATTTTTTTCTAAGACAAAAGAAAATAATTTGAAAATAAAAATTTTTGCCCGAAAATACAACAATAAAAATAAATTAATAATTTTTAAATAAAGAGTTGATCTTAATAATTTTAAATTATAAAAAATAATATAAGTATAATATTAAGAATTATTTAAAATAAATAAATAAAAAAAAAAAAACAAAATCAAAATTACCATATTAATACAAAAATTAAGAAAGATACATTTTTTTTTATTAAAAAAATTAAGGCCGGTAATAATAAAATCCATAAAAGAACTATTTTTTATAAAAAATAATAAATCTGTGTTCAATAATACAACATAATACAGTTTAAAAAGTTAAAATTAAATTATTACAACCTTTTATACTCTTGCAACCAGTTGCTACAGAGTATTATAGTTTTGTTAAATTTTATTTTTTTAATAAAATTGTTAATTAAAATTAATTCTAATTCTTTTATGTGTAATTATAAAGTTTACCAATAATATCGATAATTATTTTAAAAAATAAAAATTAAATTTATTTTAATGAAAAAAAAAAAATTAAAAAATTAATAAAAAAAAGATAACAAAAATAAAAGTAATTATATAAGCAAAAATTTTGGTTGATAAATTAATAAATTTAAATTCAATAACAAAATTAGACAAAGGAGGTTTAAGTAATGTTTTGCTCTTAGTGTGCCATCTCATCATCATTTATCCATACATAAGTGCTGAGAGGCTCCTACATACTTACAATTGCCATCATTCACACGCATATTAAACAGTTTCAGTGTAATTCTTAGCATTTCGTTGAACATAATTCTACATTCGTTATTTTTATACATTTCTTTCTATCTCTTTCAATAAATTGTGCCTGTGTCCTGTTTGCTGCCATTTGCATATACATACATATATTGTTGTTTGTGTTGTTGATGTGCTTTTGTCCAAAAACCAAACAAAAAAAATTACACTACTTGCCGCCTACATTTCGCTGCTGCTTGACTGCCGCTCAACAATTACAAACAAACAAAATAAAACCAAAACAAAACCAAAAATTGCAATAAAATCGCTTTCGCCGCCGCCGCTTGTTGCCTTTCTAACCAAATATAAACACACAAATAAATATACATATAAACAAAATCAAAAATTGAAAAACGAAAAGCATCACGTGGTGGTTTAGCTAATCGCCAGCTGCCTTCAACAGCAAACAACAGCAACAACAACTGCAATACAACAAACACTGCAACTACTAACAACGCCAGCGTTAGCGCAACCACAAACACCACTGCCGTCGCCACCACCAACAACAGCAACAGCAGCAGTAGCAACAGCAACAGCAACAATAGCCAAATTTACAGCGCCCCCACAGCCGCTAACAGCACTACTAACGCCCCCAGCTACAGCCACAGCAGCAGCAGCAACAGCAACAGCAGCAATAATAACGGCATCAAGAGCATCACTTTCGGCAAGCGCACGCTCAGCAACAGCAGCTCTGACTGTGCGCTCGAAGACAGTGAGGACGATGGCACCGCCACCACGGTGGCGCATGTGCACGCCAGTGCCGCCTCCGACAGCAACGGGCTCTCGAACGGCAGCAATGGCAGTAGCGTTATCCACCGTAGTTATTTACAGCAACAACAGCAGCAACATGCCACCAACGGTCATCACAGCAATGTGAGCGCGGGCACCACAACTGCCATACTGTTGAATTCGACCGCCACAGCGGGTAGCGGTGTGGCGACTGCGCGCGAACAGCAAATCAATCAGCTGTATGCTCAAGTGCATAAGGATCATAATAAGAGCGCCGTAGCGGCAGCGGCAGCAGCTGCCGGTCTTGGTCATTCGACCATACCGAATATATTTAAGAATGCTATTGGTTCGCCGCCCGACGTCAGCGTTGGTGTCGGTGTCGGTGTCGGTGTCGGCGGCATTGTTGGCGGTGTTGGCGATTTCCATCGCAGCAATATGACAACGTTCGGTACTAGCAGTCGTGATCTCAATAGTTCATACGATTCCATTTTAGGCTCAAACGATAAACTCTCCGAGAATGAGCAATCATCGGAGAATTGGATGTATCCGAGTCGTCGACGTGTCGGACCGACTGGTGCCATTATAAGTGGCAAAATGCCACCATCATCATTTACGGAACAACTAAATCAGGCGCTCTCCGAACGTGAGAGGTAAGTGAATGTATCTGATTAAATTGTATATCAAAACTATAGTTGGAAATTGTTTTGTGCGAGACCGAAATTTGGCATAGATTATTGTCCAAGGCAACGGTACAATCCCCATACAAATTGTTCAGATCGGACTACTATATCATGTAGCTGCCATACAAACTGATCGATCAATGTCAAGACCTTGTATAAAAAACTTTTTTATTTGGCAAGAAATCTGCACGAATTTTGGCATAGGTTATTGTCCATAACACCTCTACAATCTCTGAACAAATTGTCCAGATTGGCCCACTGTGGCATAAAGCTGTCATACAAACTGATCAGTTAAACTCAAGTCCTTGTATGGAAAACTTTTTTATTTGTCAAGACATCTTCATGAAATTTAGCGGGAATGATTGACCAAAGGAGCGCTACAATCTTTCGACATATTATTCAGATCGGCCTACTATAGCATATAGCTGCCATACAAACTGATCATTCAACTCACATCCTTGTATGGAAACATTTTTATTTGTTAAGATATCTTCATGAAATTTAGCAAGAATGATTGCCCAAAGGAGCGCTAGAATATCTGAATGAAATGTTCAGATCGGCCTGCTATAGCATATAGCTGCCATACAAACTGATCGATTAAACTCAAGTCCTTGTATGGAAAACAATTTTATTTGACAAGATATCTTCATGAAATTTAGCGGGAATGATTGCCCAAAGGAGCGCAACAATATCTGAATAAATTGCTCAGATCGGCCAGCTATAGCATATAGCTGCCATACAAACTGATCGTTTAACTCACGTCCTTGTATGGAAAACATTTTTATTTGACAAGATATTTTCACGAAATTTGTATTATAGCTGCTACAGTTCACGTTTCTTCCTGTTTTTCAATTTATTTTTCTAATTATAGTAGCTTTGATATTTTTCTTAACCTCAAAAAACCATATAGTATTCATACCAAAACAGTATCTCAAACATATTTTACTCTTAAATAATATGCACGTCATTAAAATATTCTTTATACTACATTTTCCCGATTTATAGACGACTTGGTGACGGCTCCTCGCGTCATTCCAGCGATGATTACACCGAAATCAATAAAAGCCAAAGCACAGCGGCCATAAACTGTAAGACACTAATCAATGAAATACGACAAGCGGTGAATGAGGCGCAGCCCAAAGGTAAGCAACAAACAATACAATACTAAATGGCATTTATTACATACAATTGCACAATAATTTTCTTGATATTTTCCACTAAAAAAAGAAGATTTATAAAAATTACTTGCGCTCACTTCTACCAACCAAGCCAAACACTCAACCAATGCATATCCCTAAACTCTATTTTATAACCGTATATTGACTGCTCTTTCACATACAAACTCAAACTTTATTTCGTATACTATATGCCTAAATAGTCGTATATATTATATGCCATATATATATAATTATTTACTATATGCTATCTGTCGTTTGCATCCACATTTCTTGCACCCAAACTAAGCATTACAGTACATTTCGTTGTATAATTATACTCGTACTATCCCGTAACTGTTTCTTATTGACTTTATGCAACTGTATCAAACACATATATATGTATATGTATGTATGTACCATTTGCGCGCCCATAATAATACTAACCCGAGTAACTTTTTGTACTTTCTTTTTCTTCACGTTTGCTCTTGTATTTGATTTTCCTGAATATGGTAATAAATAATGACAATGACAAAATTTTAATAATAATTTGTTTAAATCATGCTATGCTGCCGCATTCTACGTTGTGGTAAAACAAACAACATTTTATAATAATACCATAATAAAACTTTAACCCTCTTACGCCTAACATTTAATATAAAATATATATTTATATTTTACACAACCTTTAACATTTGTGGTGGTTACATTTTAAAACAAAAACAATAAAAATATATAATAAATGAATGTGTGCACAGTTAAACAAGTTATACCTCAATCCCTCTCTCCGCCTGGCACAGTGCCATGGCAACAGCAGCAGCAACAACAGCAGGCGACCGGACCACCCTCACCCACTAGCATGTCATCGGGCTGCTCCTCACCCGGCTACTCGCCCAGTCGTGCCATTGATTTGTCCGGTTCGAGCAGCAGCTTTTCGGATCGCAAGGCAGCCGCTTGCTACAATTACAAAGGCGGACCCGTGCATGAATGGACCAAGGAGCAGGTGAGTACTAAATGAAATTAATTAAACGCTGAAAAGGGTATATTAAAACATATCAATAGTCATATTGACGAGCTGCGTCCATTTAGCCAAATCCATGTCTGTATATATTCGAACTGGTATCTCAGTGTTTGAGTTATCGTTCTGAAGTTTTGCACAAGTGCAAGTCTCCTTCAGCAGCTGCTTGGTTGTTGAAGTCACTGACATCGAACCACTATAGCCTATAGTTGCCATACAAACTGAGCGATCAAAACCAAGTCTTTGTATAGAAAACTTTTTTATTTAACGAGATATGTTCACTAAATTTGGCATGTAGTTTTGTCCAGACCAACACTATAATCAGCATTGAAATTGTGCAGATCGGTTCACTATAGCATATAGCTGTCATACAAACTAAAGAAACAAAATCGAGCTCTAGTATGGTAAACTTTCTTATTTGACGAGATATGTTCACGAAATTTGTCATGAACTATTGCCAAAACCTAAGAAACAATCTCCAAAAAAATTACTCAAATCATAGCAAAACAACATATAGCTGCCATACAACTAAACGATCAAAATCATGTGCTTGTATGGAAAACTTTTTTATTTGACGAGAGACGAACATTAATACCCTTCATCAGCAATTTTTTTTTTTAAATATTTCTTTAACAAATATAATAAATTTCATTTACAACAGGTTGGCCACTGGCTGATGGGCATCGAATTGGAGCGTTACATACCCGTTTTCAAGGAGCACAACGTTGAAGGCGGCGCACTGCTGTCGCTAGACTCGAAAGACTTCAAAACGCTCGGCGTCAGCGGTGACGACAAACATCGACTGAAGCGTCGTCTCAAGGATCTCAAGGCGAGCATCGAAAAGGAGCGCAAAGATCAGGAGCGCGAGCGACGCGAACGCGAGAAAGCTATACGCAAAGCAGAGAAAAAAGCGGCCAAAAAGAAATAGGCTTAGTTCAATTAGTAACAACTAAATAGTATGCTGAAACTCAAAGTAAAAGTAAAATAAGTGGTAACACACAACAACAAAAAATATATAAAATATATAAGAAAACAATTAGCAGTTATAGTAAGTAGTCATAATAGAAATTATAGTAAAGTTTAACAAGTAAAACAATCGATAATTAATGCACTTAAAAGTAAGCAACAACCAAAAATATGTACTCTATGGTATATACTAAGCAGCACATAAATGAGTGGTCACAGATGCGTTTCGCGTGTTGGCGAGTGGTGTGGTCAGTTGTTGTGGAAGTGGTAGAAAATTATTTGATTTTTGTAAATGATTTTTTCAATATAAGTTTGACATCGCTAATTTGTACTTTATAAACAAGCAAGTAAGAAAATCAAAATGAAATAATTTTTTACACTCTATAACTCAACTGAAATTGGTACGTGTTTTTGTTTAAATAATAAGTAATTTATTATAATATAAAAAAGCTTCAAATAGTAATTTTAAATTTTAAGTAAATTTTACGAAATTTGTATGTTCACCGAATATTACTATGAAGTTTAGCGTATAAGTCACTAGATGTGTGTGTATGCACAGCACTTGAACGAAGCAGCAGCTGCGACACTGAAATGAAAATTGAATTTACAAAAATTAAATATAAAATGGCAGAACATTTGAAATTCACTGACGAAGTTATTGAAACGAGTATGACCGAAGAGGAGCGTTTGTAGTAGCGTAAGCGTTAAGTCATTTGCTGAGCGACATAGTTAATTGATGCGAGACTTGGCTACAAAAAAAAAAAAACAAAACAAAAGAGAGAAAGAAAAAACAGAGAAATATATAAACAAAGGACTGATTTTATGAATAAATGAATTAATTTAAATGTAAACGCGTAAAAAACACTTAACGAGGTTTAATGCATATTAATATGAAATAAAATAATCGAAAAATATAAAAAATATATATAATTATTTTTTAACTTTAACTACTATTTATGGCGTATACCGCAAATAACTTTAAATAATTTATATAGAAAACACACATAACAACAACAATGAACACACAAAGCTTACATATTTCCGTGCAAAAAAAAAACAACATAAAAAGCGATGAATTTCTTCAATATAATAATATTTTTTTTTGTCTTATAAAACTGAATTGAAATGTGTTAGCGAAGACAGTAAGCAAATGCAGCAGTGTTGTAGAAAATTTAAAAATTATTTTTTATGGACATTTTTTCTATAAATTTATAATGAAGTATGCTTTGAAAATTGTAGTTACAATTTCTTTTCTACCATTTTTTCTAAATTGTTTGTTGAAATTTTCGGTTTTGAGGTTAGTTCTGCCGTTGAGTAGTATGAAAACGGTAGTTAAACGTATATTTATTGATATTTGATTGAATTTTTAGTAATACAGTTTCGAGCTTACATATTTCCGCTATTAAGTTTTTTCAAAATTAATTAATAATTATACATATTTTTTAATTTTTTGTTTTTAATTTCCGTAAATTAAATTTTTAATTGATAATAATTAATAAATTGTTGATTAATAAGAATTATTAAATTTTTGAGTTCTTCCACATAATTTTTTAGTTTTTGAAATACATTTTCGATAACACGGTTTTGAGGTTAGTTGTTCCGTTGTTGATTTGCATCAAAACTGAAGATTCGCAGTATTTTTTTTTAATTACATTTTTTTTCTTCTAATTATTCGTTAAATTTTTGTTTTAAATATTCGATTCATGGTTTTAAGGTTAGTTCCGTTTTGAAGTTTTTTTTTTTATTTTGAAGTATTATTTTTTAATTTTTTAATTAATTCGTTTAATTTTTTTAACTAAATTTTCAATAATAAATTTTTGAGGTTTGTTGCGCTTTCGTGTCTAAGATCTTAATTACTTTGATTTTAACATTTAAATCTTAGCCATCTATTTTTTGGTTACTCTAAAGTTTCAACAGTAGAAATATCTTAAATATTTTTGCATACCTAACTGTTTCATTTCAAAACTATTTTTAATGCAATATATGCTATTTTTTATTATTTATGTTATAAATTATATTAAAGTTTTATATATTGCTAATGAAAGTTGAAGTCAGCAAACAACAAACTGCTTACATCTGGTAAAGAAACTGAAGAGAAACAGGTATTTAAAATTCGAGAAGATCCACAGAAAAATACATAAAATACAGTGAAGCCTCTAACTAATTTAATATCTCTTAAATTGAAATTTTTTCACTTCTTTTTTTCTGTTTTAAGTTTTAAATTTTTTGTTCATAATTTTTATTTTTTTTATTTCAAACAAATTTTTTTTTTTAATTGTTATAAATATTGTTTGTTTTCAATTGTTTTAAATATTTGAATTTTTCTAAAACCTCGAAATAATTTAATTTAATTTTTTATTTATTTTTTTTTTTTATTTTATATTTATTTTTTTTTTTATTTTATATTTTTATTTTTTTTAAATACTTTTGCTGCATTTGTTTACTATTGTCACCTGTCGCACACACCAAGGTTTTTTCATACAAAATTACTACCCTTTTGCCGTAAGTCATTCAAAATCGTCGCTCTAGTACTTAAGTAGTGTTCTCATTCTACTGAATAAGCGAACAAGTAAAAGAAAATAAATTAGTTGTACTAAATATGCTCTCGCTATAAGGTTTTACTTTAAATTATTATAGCTACATATTTGTATAGTTGGCTATATATGTATGTATGTGTGTATTAATATGTTATTTTGCAATACACTCGTACTAACTGTTGTCCATTGTTGTGTGTGTATGTATGTAGTTGCTCAATTGCATATGAATATGTGTGTTGTACTTCTCATTTGTAATTAATAACTGTAATTTGGTTTTAACAATATGTACCTATTTATAATTTATAATTAACAATTCAATATATTTTTTGTTTAAATGTTTATGTTAATTTTTGTTTATAACATTTTGTTTTCATTAAAGTGCGAAATTGAATTATTAAATGTGCGAAAGTTGTTTATTAATTAAAATTAATGCTTTTTATTTTATTTGAATTTATTTTTTTGGGCAAAAAAGACTATTGTGAAAATTATGTTGAAAAAAAACTCAGAATTTCGGTATTCATGTGAGTTGTTTTGAGTTTTTTTATTTCATATTTTTTGGTCTTCTGGAATTTTGAAATTGTTTTGTAGGATCTTTTTCTCTCAATATTTTGTACTCAATTTTTTTACCGGTTTTATTTTCAGTAATTTTGTCTTAGAAACCCCTCCCGTGGAGACGCCATCAGATATCGTGGAACATTAGAATTTTTCTATAACTGGGAAGCGGTCTAAAATATATACATAATTTTTTAATTATTTAGGGTGATATCTTTTTTTTATAAGTTCGATTTTTTCTTAAAATTCCATTTTTTTAGTCTTTTTTTTATAAATATTAAATTTTTCTTTTTTTTATAAAACTCGAAATTTTTTTATCAATGTTTCTTTTAAATTTTACTTTTTTTAATTATATAAAAGAACTAAATTTCGACACTAAAAAAAAAATTTTAAAAATTATAATTTATACAATTAATTTTCTTAACATTTTCAATAAAAAAAAATTGTGAATAAAATATAAATTTTTTTAAATAATTTTTTTTTAATGTTTGAATTTTTTAATCAATTTTTCTCTTCTAAAATTAGATTTTCTTTTTTAAATTTATGCTAATTTATTTATAAAATTCGAAATTTTTTATCAGTTTTTCTTTTCAATTTTAATTTTTTTTTAATTTTATAAAAGAATAAAATTTTGAAATTAAAAAAAAAAAATATTTAAAAAAAATTGATATTTTATAAAACTTTTTTAAACGTTTCCAATTAAAGATTTTT